>NC_139561.1:81013843-81201514 GCF_965112155.1 Podarcis liolepis
GGAGTATCAACAGTCCAGGTTCATATCAATGATAAAGGGGCTGTGTTGTCTATAAAAGTTTCCTCTCATTTCGTTTAATGAAACTCAAGATAGAGAGGTAGGCAGGGGCTGCCCTTGCCTCCCAGGCCAGGGGTTCTCAACCCCAGGAGCAGATAAGAAAAGGTCTCCATAGTGTCTCAACCTGTTCTTGCTTTTGGCTTCCCTCACTCAGCCACATGAGCAGTTGGCTCGAATGAGATAAAATTATGAAGCCACACTTCTTCAGCAGGTGCATTACAGGAAGACTCCTCTTCAGCAGCTGCACTGCATGGGCACCACTTCAAGGTAATTAAGAGTTTGGCTGTTGTTAGCAGATTTCCTGTAAATTTCAGCTGGAGAGAACTTGCATCACCCTGGACAGAACTTGCATCAGGCCATCTACTCAAGAAAACTATTTCCACAGTGCCCAACATGATGCCTGTGCATAGCCAGCAAGCAGGACCTGAGAACGACACCACTCTCCCCACTGCTGGTTTACAGTAAGAGACTTTCTGAGCCATACTGCCCCAACAGCAAAGGTAGAACATAACCATCAGGTTTAGTAGCCACCTATAGACATATTCATGGAGGAAACGGGTAATCCAAAATTTAACATACCCTAGTTGTTGGCCACCATTACTTCTTTTGCTACCAAATTCACGAGATTAATTAAATGTGTGAGGCTATTTTTGCTTTAATCTATCCTGAATTTTCTATTGTTCCATTTCATTGCATGCCCACCAATTCTAGTGTTATAAGCGAATGAAGGCAACTAGTCATGATGCTTATATTTCCCCCTGAATAGCATGTTAGGGGACATTCAGCACAGAAACATGGGTGTATACCTTTAAGAAGTTTCTGGGATTAATTAGCTGCAGCTGGCCATTGCTATAAAGGGGAAAAGCTGAGTTTTGTAGCCTGCCTGCAGGAATAACACTCACCAGAGTTTGTGTTTATTGTTTAGTAATAAAGTCTTTGTTTTAGTTTGGGTTTTTACACCTATGTCTCCTGGAGTCACTCTGTCCTCTGCCACCAGCTGGAAATCCCCCTCCAACATAGCAGTCATTCATCCTCTTAGTAACAGATGATGGAGATCACAGATGGGAGAGGCTACTCGGCTTGTGCCTTGTTTTCTGGGTTTCCCTCAGGCATCTGCTTCCATTCCCTGAGAACAAAAATCTGTACTAAATGAGACTTTGACGTGATCCAGCAGGGGTCCTCTTTTCTTTTAATCATTTTATTGATCTGCACTGCATATTGTTCCAAGTTGTTATCTCAAATAATTGCAAAATAAGCCAGCACATAACTCCTGCTTTCCTTGGAGAAAGGGAGGGATATATTTTTCCATGCTGCGTCATATTAGCGCCATCTTGCCTCCTCTTCCATCTTTATCAAGTCTTTCAAGTATTAAATAATGCTCCGCAATTAAATGCCTAATTATAAATAAAAGTCCATCTGTACTCTTTTTTTAAAAAAAGTTCTTAATGAGGCTTGGCATTGAAAACCAATTGTAGATGTTAAGTAGAGGAAACAAACCATACCAAACACCTGTTATCCAAACATCATCATGAGAATTATTTTGAAGTCCGAGCTTAAACCCCCAAGGACTGTACACCTCTGCAGTTTTTTTCTTAAGCTTCTTCTATACAGTCTATGTCTGTTTATTGTCCAAATCTATTCATTTTTTTCCAAACAGATGTTCCCGGCTATGAGAATGGCATCGGAGAGTGCTGGCCGTACTGTGCTGTGCAACCCAGTGTCCTGCTGCTTGCACCTTGATGCAAGTCGGCATTCTCGGACAATCTGTGGGTCTACGAGACAGTACTCCCCCAACATGGGGAGTCTGCCAGGGCTAATTACCCCCATATCAGCCCTAAATTACCGGCACGGCTGGGGTCTGGTCATATGGGAGTCAGTCACCAGAAACAGGAAGCCCAGCAGGGGTCCTCTTATGTCTCTGACTCCTGAATCCTTCTGTGCATTTCCAGAGGCTTATCAAATAATCGTAATTTCCCCAGGTTGTCTAATGCTGTGTAGCAAATTTCCAAATAACTGTGCACCAAAGCCGTGGTACCATAATGTTGAATTAGATGTGCCTTTGGGGAGATCCAGCAGGGATCTGACTCCTGAATCCCTCAGTGGCTGTCCAGAGCTCTGCATAACAGTAGTAATCTGCCCTGGCTGCCTAGTGCTGAGTAGCAAATCTCCAGAAAGGCAGCTACAAATGCCCTTAGTGGACTGTGTTTTAGAGTTTTATTCAATTTTCTCCTCTTAATAAGTAGGGTGGGAAGCTTTCATGGTGAACAGTATTGTTTTAACTTTTTGTGATGTCCTTATGATATTGTAAGCCACCTGGAGATTGCTTTGAAATATGAAACATGAAGTAGTATATAGGTATATAGGGGCTGCGCTTGACACCCAGGCCAGGAGTTCTCAATCCCAGGTACAGATTATAAAAGGGCTCCATGGTGTCTCAACCTGTTTTCGCTTTTGGCTTCCCGCACTCAGCCACATGAGCAGTTGGCTCAAATGAGATGAAATTCTGAAACCACACTTTTTCAGCAACTACATTATGGAAAGACTCTTCTTCAGCAGGTGCACTGAGTGGACAGCACTTGGAGGCAATTAAGTGTTTGGCTGTTGTAAGCAGATTTCCCAGAATCTTCAGCTGGCCAGAACTTACATCAGTGTCTTGAATCAGGCCATCTGCTCAACTAAACTATTTTCACAGTGGCCAACCTGATGCCTGTGCATAGCCTGAAAGCAGAAGCTAAGGGCCACACCACGCTCTCCACTACTGGTTCCCAGAGACAGACATTCAGAGCCATGCTGCCCCAACAACAGATGTAGAACATATCCATCAGGTTTACTAGCCATCCATGGGCAAATTCATGGGAGGTAAGGGTAATCCTTTTTCATGTTCACACCCATGTCCATGTCCTACCACTCCCTCCTTTTGTACAAACCCGCCCGCCCCCCAGAGATAAACAAGCGTGTGGTAATTTCCTGCCTAACACTGCAAGTACAAAGGCTTCTTCCCACCTTTCTCCAATATATGAAGCCACCAACCCCTCCTCTTCTGCAGCCTCTTCCACGCTCCTGCTTTTGAGTCACTATGTCCCCAGGCCTGCTATGCCTCCCATTTTCACAACCCCCCTTACACACCTGTTTTCAGCTGCTCTTCCTTTCCTCTCCTGCACTTTACTTACCTCAACTCTTCCTTGCAGACAGATCTCCCATTTCCCCCCCTTCTCCTCTCTCCTATTCTGCAGTCTCCTTTGCACACGCATCATTATCACTCACTTTTTTCTTCCTCCCTGGCTTTTTTACTCTCCTTTTGTTACACAAAAAGCGGGATTGCTGCTACAGCTAACCCCCCCCCCCCCTGTACTAAGAGACACACAATCTCACTATGTTCTGCTAGGTTCCCTCGGTCAGAGCCAGGAAATAAAGTGGTATATAAAAAGCAAAGCAGGCTAAGTAAGCATTTGGTCATTTATTTGTTGCAACAAAGATTCAACCTCTCTAAGGACAAAGAACGGAAGACCCTGAACAATGAGGTTTTTTTAAAAAAAAAGTTTTGACGTTTCCAGCCCATAGGTAAGAAATCCCTCCGCACCAACAGCAGCAGAACATAGACATACGTCTGTTAAACTCCACAAAAACAGGAGGAGTGACAAGACAGAATTATAGTTTGTCAGTTGCAGGCCTCACACATTCTGGCCAAGATTTATTGCAGAAGAGCCTCTCCTCCGCCCGGAGGGGAGGGGTTGTGTAGCTAAGGAAGTGGCCACAGAGAGGGTGGCTGGTCCATTCGTACACCCCCCTATCCCAAACCTGCACATCTCGCCCCTTGGTATTGTACCCAAAAAGACCCCTGGTGTGTTCAGATTAATTCACAACCTTTCTTACCCTAAGGGTGGCTCAGTATACGATGCCATTCCACCGGAATTGTGCTCAGTAAAATATGCCACTTTCGATCAGGCAGTAAGACTTATCCGGAATTTTGGTCACGGGGCACTCTTGGCAAAATGTGACATAGAGTCAGCCTTCTGTCTATTGCCGGTTCATCCCAATGACTTCCATTTGCTGGGATTCAAATTTCAAGGGAAATATTACATTGTCAAAGCTATGCCGATGGGTTATTCTGTAGCCTGCTCAGGCTTTGAGACATTTAGCACCTTTTGGGACTGGGTCTTGTGCTACAGAACCAACTCACCTGGGGTGACACATTACCTTGGTTACTTTCTACTCGTTAGGAAAGCCCAATACCGGCGAAAGTGCCTCCCTTCTGGAAGCCTTTTCATCTTTGGACCAGGAGCTGGGAGTTCCCCTCGTGGCAGATAAGACGGACCCTCAATGCATCTTACTTACCTGGGTATAGAACTTGACACAGCAGCTCAATCTGCCCGCCTGCCAGAGGAGAAAATAATTACCCTTAAGGAAACAATTTGTCAAACCCTTCCCAAATAATAATAATAATAATAATAATAATAATAATAATAATAATATAAAAATAAAAATAAAAATAAAAATAAAAATGTCACTCTTAGACAGGTCCAGTCCTTGCTAGATCATTTCAACTTCGCATGTAGAGTAGTTTCACCAGGCCGCCCATTTTGCTCCCGCTTCGCCAGGCTGTCAGCGGGCCTCAAGCATCCACACCATAGAGTAAGACTCCCCAAGTCGGTCAAGGCAGACCTTGAGATGTGGATCAGATTTCTGGAACACTACAACAGAGTCTCCCTATGGCAGGAAATCCTTAATTTGGCCTCTGATTTCCAGGTCCACTCCAATGCGGCAGGTTCCCTGGGCTTTGGTCTGTTCTTTAAGGGACATTGGTGTGCACAACAATGGGCATCAGAGTGGCAAGGGAAGGCCATCACGCAGGATCTCACTTTTCTGGAGTTTTTTCTCATAGTTGTGGCTGTTCACATATGGACCGAGGAGTTCCGGAATCGCCGGGTGTGATTCAGAACTGATAACCAGGTGGTGGTTAACATACTGGCATAGCAGTCATTGTGTTCTGAGAGGGGTCTCGCCTACTTCGATCATTTGTGCTCCGATGCCTTGCTTCCGGTTGTTAGCACCTTGGGCTCAGCTGCTGCCAGAACCCTTTACGGATCACCTACGGAACCTTGGAGACGCGAAGTGATCAAGGGAGTATTAGCGTTTGTTGCATCCTCTACCCTCAGGTCTTATAAGAAAGTATGGTGCGACTTCACGGGTTTCAGGTCCAAAGTATCGTCCCTTTCCCCTAACGTATGAAACTTAGATCAATTTGCTGGTCGAAGTCTGAGGCCCGGCTGTTCTCTGCGGCATACACTATAGCCTTGTTTGGTGTTTGAGGTCCAGCTGTTCTCTGCGGCATACACTATAGCCTTCTTTGGTGTTTGAGGTCGAGCTGTTCTCTGCGGCATACGCTATAGCCTTCTTTGGTGCCTTTAGGGTTGGCGAGGTGGTAGCAGAAGCTACCTCAAGTGGAACAACGTGCAGCCTCCTCCTGGAGGACGTGCAGGTGTCCAGTTCAGGCAGGATGGTGCAGGTGCATCAGTCTAAGACGGACCAGGGCGGTAAGGGCACCATAGTCCAACTCACGGCCTCCAGCTAGAAGGGCCCATGCCCAGTAAAGGACACCAGGCGATACCTTTACCTCAGACCTCCCGGCCCTGGCCCGCTCTTTATTCACGAGGATGGATCCCGATTGATGAGGCACCAGTTCACCAGGGTACTTCGCAAAGCTATAGATGCCTGCGGTTTCCCTTCCAAAGACTACGCAGCACATTCATTTAGGATTGGTGCGGCCACAACAGCTGCACACATGGGCCTCCCAGCAGACAGGATCAAGGAGATGGGCTGCTTGAAATCTAATGCCTACAAAAGTTGCATCCAATAGTATTCTGAGAATGCTCCGCTTACCCGTCTTTTCTTTTATTTCTTTATTCTTAGCTGTCTTCGGTAGTCAAGTGTGGATTTGCGGCCACAGTATCGTGCATTGGGCCTGCCTCCGGTCAGCAAGTTCTGGCTTCATGCCTAACCTGGGCTACCATCGTGGGTGCGAGTTTCCTGGTTTTCAAGAAGGGGCATGCACTGGCAAGAACTCATGCCACTGCTGAAGGCAAAAGCTGCACTGTTGGGGCCCCCTAACATTCTAATCATTCAGCTGGGGGCTAGCAGGAAGAGTGTTGACTTGTTGTGGAACATGAGAAAGGACTTGGACGAGTTGGCTGCCTTATTTCCCAGAACAACCCTGTTCTGGTCCTCTCCCTTTAAGAGAAAGGTTTGGTGCGGTGCGCATAACATTATGGCCATCGAGAAATCCAGGAAACTCTGGAATTGCGCAGTAGCACGCAAAATGCGTTTTATGAATGGCCTAGTTATATCTCATGATGCTCTTCTTTAGCTTCTATGGAATTGTCCATGTTAAACTGTTGGTAATATACATCCATTCTCCACCTCAGTGTCAATTAAACAGGATTTACACTCGGCACTAATAATCTGAGGGATCTTGACAAATTTCATTCACTCAACAGAATAGAAAAAATATCACAAGAATGCTTATCAATTGCCCTCATTGACTCCCATTGCCTTAGCAACCTTCCCTGACAGATCACAGCATATGTGACTTCACGCCTTAGCGAGAATGTCAGTGGTGTACTATACAGAAGTGTACTATATTTTTGGAGCCTTATTATATAGGAAAACCCTTTAAAAAACAAAGCATTTAGAATACATTCCCATTGATAAACCATTGGTTCATTCATAAAAGCAGGGTAAAATGGCTATTTCTGAAAGCATGTGATGCTCCATGATGAGGCTTGCTACAAGGTAAGAAAAGGTTTCTAGATAATCTTTGGGTACAGTAGGAAGACTGGGATGGAAGTGTTTGTTTTAAACAACAGCAGAGATTTGAGTAAAGCGGAGATGGAGGACACTTAAAAGAAAATGGAGGTAAAAGAGTGATGGAGAGACACTGAGGATTTTAATAATGATGATAAGGAGGGGAAAGGGGAGGGGGAGGGGGAGGAGGATGAATACCAGAGATGGGTAACACACAAAAGATAACATGAACAAAGTAACACAAGACAGCCTTTCCAAACTCCCTTCTTGCTGCATTTGAATACAGTGGTACCTCGGGTTAAGTACTTAATTCTTTCCAGAGGTCCATTCTTAACCTGAAACTGTTCTTAACCTGAAGCACCACTTTAGCTAATGGGGCCTCCTGCTGCCGCCGTGCCACCGGAGCATGATTTCTGTTCTCATCCTGAAGCAAATTTCTTAACCGGAGGTACTATTTCTAGGTTAGCGGAGTCTGTAACCTGAAGCGTATGTAACCCGAGGTACCACTGTATTCTGTTCAGTTGCCACATCTCTTTATGGAAATCTGTGACAGTCTTCCAGAAGCCCCTTCCATGCCATCCTGCTCTCACTTTAATAACACAGGAATTGTAAGTCAATGAGTGCCTTTCTGGAACTCCATGAAATTTCACCAAATGCCCTTCCAGTCTACAACCACCTCAGTTTTACCACAATGGCCATGAGGCCAAGAGGTTCACTGTTAGGTACAAAGTCACAAACAATTGGTACATCACATGAACGTATATTTATCTTCCCAGTGATCTTGTGATGCTGGAACCTGTTTACATTGCTGGATCCAGCGAAGTTTACGTTTTTCATTTTATGATCTCCATAGTTTAACTATGCACACTTTGAAAACCTTCCTTGATCTGTCCTGAATATTCCAGGATTCCATTTCCTTCTGTGTCTAGCATTATCAGAGAAGCTGAAGAAGTCTTCTATATCCCTTTTTTCTGTGGCATGCATAATCTTAAATAGGTTTCTCACCTTTCTTTTTTGTCTTTCCTCTAAGCTAAAATGTCTCAAATTTTGTAATCTTTCCTTGTGTGGGCGTTATTCCACCCCCTTCAGCATCATGATTCCCCTTTTCTGCAACTTTTCTAAATCTAAAATACCCTTTGTGAGTTGAGGTCAATGTACACAATAATGCAAATATGGTCACAGCATATATTTCTATATGTCAATGATATTGACATTTTTATATTCAATTCATTTCCTGATGAGCCTAGATGTGGAATTTGCCATTCTCAGAACTGCTGTATGGAGAAATGTTGAAGGGTATGGATGGATGGATGGATGGATGGATGCATTTTTAAGTATGTTTTTGTAATGTTTGTTTTTTTAAAGTTGTATTTTTTTGATGTGTTTGTGTACACACACAGTTGCATTTATTAATCTAGGGCTTTCTTTCCCCTTCATGCTTCTCTAATTGCAATACATAAATTAAAACATTTCTGCACTTAAAATACTGCAGTTTCCTCTATTGGCTATTAGGCTCATGCCTTGTTTTCTGGGGTTAGGCACTCTGCAAGCAGAATGCTGGACTAGAGGGGCCTTTGATGCAATCCAGCAAAAATCCTCTTATGTTCCTGACTCCTGAATCTCTCACTGGCTCTCCAGAATTCTGCCAAACAGTAGTAGTCTGCACTGGGTGCCTAGTGCAGCGTGGCAAATCTCAAAAAAGCAGCTGCAAATGCAAACAATGGACTGCATTTTAGAGCTTCCTTCAATGTTTCCTCATGATAAGTTGGGTGGGGAGCTTTTCATTGTATTTGTTTGAACTTTTGTGATGCCCTTCTGATATTGTAAGCAACTCAGATTTCTTTGAAATATAGAGTGGTATAAATATATCATAAATCAATAAAATAACTAATCATTACCCATTTGTTCTTTTTATAAACACTCCTCTTTGCCACCGCAGATAACAAATATTCTTAATTTGATGAATACAGAGACAGAACATGGTTTTTATTTGCCACACCAATTTATTTTGATTATGAACAAAGATAAATTTAACCCCTATACCATATTTTCATGAGCCTGCAAGCCCCCCTTTCCTACTTTAGCTTCTCTATTCCCTGCATCCCATTCACCCTGCACTACAAGCCAAATAAAAGACTCAGGAGTCCTGTGAATGGCAGTCGCTCTTCCTCTCCCACCACCAGGCAAGCACCCTCCACCTTAGCTGCTGCGAGAAACAGTGTGATCCAAAACGAAGAAGACATTGCTCTCTCCTAACTATCCTTCAAAGTTGAGCTGCTTTAGGGGAGGCAGAGTATCACTGCATCGTGCTCTGGTTATAGTGCCTGAAAGGATACCACTATGCATTAAATTCTTGGCCCATTTACAAAACGTTGGTGATGCACAGCCGTAGAAATGCTTGTCAGGAATTGCACTGTCATCTAGTAAAGAAAAAGAGACATTTTCACATGAGTGCCTGGGCAGTAACAGGTGAGTTTGTGTGCAGAAGAGAGAATCGGAGCATTTTATTGTTTATAAAGTGTATTGAGCAAGTATAGAAAGCATCTCAGAACCATACATGTGATCCATTTGACATGGATGTTTAAAATGTAGATATTCCCACCCCTGGAATATAGAGTCTCATCTATATACATGCAAAGCAAAGATCGTTACCACAGTTATGGTTTCAGAAAAATAGAACTTTCCCCTACCAATACACATAGAGCATTTTCTGGCAGAAAGCCACAAACAGAGCAAGAGAGCAGTCCACCACCCTGTCTCCACCTCATTGGTTGGCAGTGCTACTTACCATGAGCAACAACAAACTCAGCGCACTGGGTCTCAGCATTAAAACACTTGATGGTCTTTGAGCCCTCACAGGCTTTTGAGAGAGAAGGAAAACAGGTCGGACACACCTTCCCATTTAACTTACGTTTCCGCCCTGTGGAAAACAACCCCAAAATCAACATACGGTTTCAGCCCATTTCTCCTCCCTCTCTTCCTTTTGTTACAGTGTAATAATTTCTTATTAAATTTTCAAAAAATTGATATAATCAATGCATAATCAATTTTTCAGACTCCCCACCCTATTTTCCACAGTCTTTTTACTTCTTTCCCTCTGCTGCACATTACCTTCTATTTCTTATACCAACGCATCAATACTTTATTCTTTAATTTCTTATGCTGCTCATATTTCAAATCCTGCTTGTGACTTCATCATACAATAATTTCCTTAAATAGTCTGAAATGGGCTTCCATTTTTCCACAAAGCAATCATCCTTAGATTCTCTTATTTTGCCTGTTAACTTTGCCAATTCTGCATAATCCATCACCTTACTTATCCATTCTTTGGTGGTAACTTCTACTTCCTTCCATTTTTGTTCTTAGAGAATCCTAGCCACTGTTGTTACATACATAAACAACTTAAAATACTTCTTTTTGGAACTTCTTCCCCCATAATCTCTAAGAGAAAATTTTCTGCTTTTTTGTTTTTGTTTTTTTTATATAATCACTTTAGACATCTTTTATAACTCATCATATAACATTTGCCAAAAAACCTTCACCTTCTTAAAAGTCCACCACATATAAAAGAAAGTTCCATTTACCATTTATGCTTCCACAATTATTTACAACCTTTAGCCAATTTGTTAGGTGATAAATACCATCTATACATTATTTTCATACTATTTCCTTTGGGAGTATAACAGGAAGTATATTTCATATCAATTTTTCACAACCTTTCCCATCCATTTCTATTTTATGTCCTAGTTCTTTAGCCCACTTTATCATTGCAGGTTTAACCAGCTCATTTTTTGTTTCCCATTCTAATAACATTTTATATCTTTTTTATAATCAATTTTTCTCTTCCTTCAAGCAGAACCTTTACAAAGTCAAAACTTTGATCCCTAAAACCTTTTAATACATGTTTTCAAAAATACACATTAATTGGAAAATATTGGAAAAGTCAGAAGGATTATGAGCTTGAGTATCACCCATCTTGGATTTCTTCTAACTTTTTCAATTAAACTTGCATTTCCTAAAAAAAAACCCGATATGTTTTTCATTCATGTAAGACTTGATATCAGGTCCACACACTATACAAACTTCTCCTTATACAATTATTTAAAAATTCTCAATGTGCCTTTACCTTCCCATATCACAGGTAAGCGTACCACCCATACCGATTCCCATGTCCTTCCAAATTTAACAAATTTGTATTCTGTAAAGATATCCATTTCTTTAACCAAATCAGCCAGGTGCTTCATAATATAATTTTAAATCTGGCAATGAGAATCCATCTCTTTCCTTCACATCCATTAGTATTTTAAATTTGATCCTTGGTCTTTCCCCCTGCCGGATGACTTTTCAAAAATTTATATTTCTATGATTCCTAGGCCTCAGTTCGCAGTCCTGTGAGATGGTTGCGACATTTCCACTTCATTCTGTTTCAGGAATTCATTATGCTGATGATGTAGATCTAGCTATTATCTCTAAAGATGAGACATAACACTTAAGGAACACTTAAATAGCCAAATACCCTGCATGGCTTCTTGTGCAACTATCCTGCATCTTCAAGCAGGGGAGGGAGAATAGGAAAGTGACCCATCCTCTTTTCTCAGCCTGCATTAGTTGCTGGTTTAGGCTTGGACTTCAAGCTATTCTTTGTCTTTTACTCCCTTTTATTTGCTTGGGTTAGTTTGGGAGACTTCCCTTCCTTCCCTAGCAATGCAAAGTGTCAATAGAAGTTAAACCTGTTATTTGAGGCCTTTGCATTTTTAATTGGCTTTTGCTTTCTTGTTATGAATTAATTATTAATTAATTATTTGTACTCCGCCTATCTGGCTTGGTTTCCCCAGCCACTCTGGGCAGCTTCCAACAAAGATTAAAAATACATTAAAATGTTACACATTAAGAACTTCCCTAAATGGTGCTGCCTTCAGATGTCTTCTAAATGTCAGGTAGTTGTTTATCTTTTGTCCTTTTCACTTTATTTCCTTCAATCTGTGGAGCATTACTGAAAGTTTTCAGCTTCCTGTTCCCCAAGGTCATGGTTGAGGGGTCCTGCCACACCATATTAGAAGAGCCAGGATGTCACCCTGGAGCTGGTGTTCCAGATAGTACTAGGGAAACTATCTGAAGAAGTGTGTATGCACACAAAAGCTCCTAACAATAACAAACTTAGTCTCTAAGGCGCTACTGGAAGGAATTTTTTTATTTTGTTTCTATTAGGGGAACACTGTTTCCATGAGCCCTAGCTTCCATCACAGTGTCCCGTTGCACCAGAAGTAGTTTAGTCATGCTGGCCATATGATCTGGAAAGCTGTCTGCAGAGAAACATCATCTCCCTCTGCCTGAAAAGCGAGATGAGTGCTGAACTCCATAGTTGATTTCGACTGGACTCAACCATCCAGGGGTCCTTTACCTTTACCTTTTATCTTACTAAGAGACAGCATGGGGACCACCTTTAGTGTCCTCTAACCAGCTGCAGGGAAGCTTCATCTTGGGCTTCATCTAAGATTTCCACTGTCAGCTATATGATATCATTTGTCTAAGGGCAATCATGCAAAACCCCTAAAGCCTCAATGCTATTTATGCCCTACGGTATATACAAATATGCATATACTTACGTTTTAGAAATTTCTTGAGGCAGTCTATACCAAAACAACACTCCCTGAAATTAAACATGTAATGACCATCTTCTCTGGTGAAACTATAGTTCTGCATGCTGCAATCTGTAGTACATCCCTCTTCAGAGTCGACCTTAATAGAGCCATCTGTGAGAGAATATTAGAAGGAATACCTAGATCAGCAAAAATTCAAATCATTACTCTCCTGAACGAAATGTTTGTGATGCTCCCTTATATACATACATTGAGCAAATGGGTGAATAAAGAAAAAAAGTATCTCACAAGCACTGAATTTAGCAAGCTAATCCTTAAAGTAGTTTCTTCCAGAATCACCTGATAATTACAGTATAATTTCTTCTGCCAACCATGTGAATATTCCAGGATCGTTCCTTTAAAAGTTGCACTTAAATGAGACATGATAGACTGTATTTTCTGCACAAACAAAATGGCAAGGGCCTGGAATAGGTTGATCTGCCACCCAATGGATATCCAGCTAGTTGACCCATTGGCTGACTCAAGAAGCTGTCTTATACTATGTAATATATATCTCTGAGAGTGGAGAATACAGACTTCTCTTTCCTCTATTTTTCTCCTTCTTTTGATCTCACTTCTGACCGGCTATCTTAAGGGAATAAACCTTTTCCCATGCATCTTGCTACAGGGAAATGTCTGCAAAGGTTTTCCTTTTTCGTGTGTGTGTGTGTGTGTGTGTGTGTGTGTGTGGCTTCAGCTGCTGCCAGGGTGTAACCAAAAGGGTTTGAGGTTTCGGTTGTTTCTATGTACTGCAGGCCTATTTGACAGCAGCTGCTTGCTTTCAGAACGAGTGGTGGGGCATTGTACAATGTTCATTTGATGGGGCTAGGATCAGGTAAATTCTTTCTGATTGATCTGAGAATCTCCATTCCATCCCTCCTTTCCAGGAGTGCAGAATTGTTTATCTCCTGTGATATTGTACCATTCTGTGTGCCAGAATATGGGGGGAAATGAAGAACATGAAAAGAACATGAAAAGGAAAAAAATGTTAAATATTGAATATTGTTATGCATTATGCTTCAGATAATAGTATTTGCAGCTTAATTTTCTTGAGTTGTGGGTTTAAATGTTTTCCCTACAAACATGAGAAAGCCAATAGATTAAATAACAGTTAAAAATGATGATACACTTTGCCATTGAAGCAAGAAAGAAAAGCAATAGAAACCACCTAACACAAAGTAATTGCTTCATTTTGCTAATTACACTAGTCAAGGAAGGGTAAGTTGTGAGCAATGTTCAAGTTATGTAAAAATAAATCTTAAATTGCGACTTTAATAAAATCACTGCAAACACTACCCATAAATCAAACATAGGGTGCATTAAATACTTTTCAGGGTGGCATAAGCAGCATAGTAATTCCGTGTTGTCCAGCCCTTATATGGTTGCTGCAAGCTGGAAAGTATTGAGATGTCACTATTAGATATGTGGGGAGTGAGTCTGAGTTTCCCCCCCATACTGGTATAGCACTTGTTATTGAAAGTAGGTAATTCCTCCTGTGTGGGTATAAAATATTCTACCTGAGAGATTAAATAAATTTGAAGAAATTTGGACACATTTGACTGATTGGTTGCAGTATTTTTAGCTAAATGAAACATTCCGAAAGGACAAACAGAAAGGCTTTTCCACAGAAATTTCAAGACTTGAGAAAGACACACACACAAAAAAAACACTTTTACTTGTACAGACTGGGAGGTGAAGGAGGAAGGAGTAACATCTGTCATGGTACAATGGGCCAGAGATTTTGGGTACAACATCCAGATGGAATCATGGGAGAGGTTGTGGAGGGAGGACCTAAAATTCACAGCGTGCTATGATTTGAAAGAGAATTGCATAAAGATGCTCTACAGATGGTACTTAACACCTGTAAAACTAGCCAGAATGTATAAATCTAGATCAAACATCTGTTGGAGATGCAGGGAGATGGACAGCACCATGATCCACATGTGGTAGCACGGCAATAAAACCAGGGAATTTTGGGAAATGATTTACAATGAACTTATGCTTAAATATTCCTTCCCAAAGAAGCCCAAAGCCTTTCTGCTAGGTATAATGAGCAATGAAATTCCAAAAAGGGTAAGGAAAATCTTTATGTATGCGGTAGCAGCAGCTAGGATTCTAATTGCTAAGGTATGGAAAGGGGATTCTATCCCCTCAAAATTAGATTGGCAAAATAAAAAGCTAGAATATACAGAACTAGCAAGATTAACAGCGAGATTCCAAGAACCTACAGATCAAAGATTCAATAGAGAGTGGAATGTCTACAGAGAATATTTAAAAGAACATTGTAATGATATAAATTCTTTGGCAGGCCTGGAATAATTTGTGCATGAATTAAGAAATCGTTACATAATTAAAATAACAGAGGAATTTAGGAGAGAGTTAAGTGCACAGAGTAATGAAACTTAGGAACCACAGTGGGGGAATTGGAAGTCATGTCAGAAATAGTGATGGATGAACTTAAACTTTTCTTTTTCAGTATGTATGTACGGTGTGTAGAGTGTTAATTACTCAATTGCCTTTTGATGGTTGATGCATATTGTTTTGTTTTCTATTTGTTTTGTTATGTTTCTAAAATTAATAAAGCATTAAAAAATATAAAATATTCTACCTAAGAAAGGTACCATGTTGAAATGAATATGGAACCATTTTCCTTTTTTAAAAACGGGAGAAGGATAGAGAAAATAGTAATTCCATAGAATTGTATCATTTGGATTATACCTCCAGTCTCTGAACCATTTGAATTTACCCAGCAATGGGATGGCAAGCCCCTGTCCCCCAAAACCTCATGCCATCTGGGAAGACTATAATCTTTGTCCCTACACCCAGCTCAGGGGCAACACTTACCAGTAAATTCTTGGGGTTTGCTAGATGTTGCCATAGGTGAACCCTAACATTGGTAAACCCCAACTGTCTTTCAACCAGCAGGTGGACTGATTGATCATTGGTTACATACTCAATGCCTGCACCAAACCTGTTTTCAACTATAATCTATAAAGTTGTGGACTAATCTGAAACCAACACATGTCTCCTTGTATTCAACATTGGCTGCACACCTGACCACTGTATCACTTGTGTCTGAACCCACAAAGAGTAGACTCTGATTATGTTGGGTGCTAATGAGTGGAGAGTGACCTGCCAGTGAGGTATTATTACTTAGGATTTGGCCATTGGGAAAAACAGTTGGTGATGGAGCTGTAAGGCAAAAGCCAGAGAAAGCTGAGGCCTGAATATTCATTCAGAATGTATTAAATTTAATCAGTTGGCAAAGCTCAGAAGAAGGTTGCCAGTGGTTCTCCAAGGCTAAGAGGCTGACCTTTGTAAAGGTGTGGGGGGGGGAGGTGGCACACTTTATTAGTTATTGACATGGAAAAGAACCATCTCAGTGCCTCCTTCCCAACACTGGAACTCCCTCCCAGGAGAAGCTATATTGCCTCCCGTCTTGTCCTTCTCCTGGCAGGTGAAGACCTCCTTGTCCCAACAGGCTTTTGGGGAATTCCTGTTTTTATTGAAAAGGATGCTACCACTTTTTATTGTAATCATTGGTACATTTTACACACACACACACACACACACCTATATAATTCTACTAATATTTAATTAATTGTTGAAAAAAATGAATTCTACAACATTGGGTGAGATCAGCATTCTGCGGCTTCCCCCTAGATATCCCAGGGTCCAAATGTTGGACCCGCACACTTAGGTATAATCTTACACAAAGGCTTTATACTCACCCATATTACTGAAAGTACTACGAACATAGCAACTGCCACCTTTGGTAGTTTCACAAGTTCCTGGTGTTTTTTGATTTGATTTCATTTCTTGACATTGCGTAGCTATTACTGCAAAGAGAAGAGAAGAAGAAATATTCAGTGCCAAATACATCAGTTCCTCAGTTGTGGAAAAATGAAATCTACATTCCCACCTGGATACAATCTTCCAAGCCAGACATGCACAATCTTACTGGTCTCAAGAGCCACATGAGCGGGTTGGAGGCTGCATGCACACTGACACACATCTTCCCCCTATCTCGCACACAGGAACATCTCCAGACACAAAGATGGAGAGACACACAGTCTTCATCCGTTTTACTATTATGAATGCATACACTAAAGCAGGGACGTCCTCCCCCACAACACACAGTGAGGTGTACAATGGGATTTTAGCAGTCCCATTGAATACTTTCACATGCAGCACTCATGTTGTATGTGAAGAAAGCCAACCTCATGAAACAGAAGTACACTCCACAAGGCTGTCTTCCAAAATTTGGAGTCCAGATTCCCACTATTCTAATAGTTTTAGCTTCATTTATCCTTCCTAGAGCCAATATCAGTTTGCCTTCTCTAGCCCACTGCATATCCCCCCTCTCCATTTGAAAAAGCAATTCAAGATTGCAGCTTCCTACTCACCTTCAGAAAGGATGGCCAAGAAGAGACAAGTACTCAGGAAGATCTTCATAGTGCTGGAGAGATCAAAAGCTGAGGAGAACTCAGTTCAAAGAAGCAGGCAACTGATGGAGGAAGAGGCTGCCTTGGAGGATTTATAGGCTAAGAAGAGGAGCCCTAGGCAGAACTGGTCCAGTGAGGGGGTGGGAAATGATGACAGTAGAGATTGCATGCTTTCCCAAACATCTTGTAATTTCATATTGGAACACAAAGCATGGAGTAGAAATTGCATTAAGTCATTTTTGGGAACTGTGTGAAATTCTGCCAGCTACCTCTTCTTTTGCATTCTCAGGGATAAGAAACATATATTTTAAATCCTTAAATCACCTTTGGAAAGCCCATGAAAATTCACCAAATAACTTTCCAATCTATCCCACCCCAATTTCACCACAATGGGAGCCACTGTTACAGAACCACTCTTCTTCAGAAAGTACACTGGATGAACACTCCTTTGAGGCAATTGGAGTTTGACTGCTATTAGAATATTTCCTTCTAGGTTCAAGTGGCTAGAACACACATCATCTTGGAAATACTGAGCAAAGAATCAAAGGTGTTAGTTACATAGTATAGCCACTCATGTTGTTTATGCACAGCAAAATAATTTCCCTACCTTCATTAATCGCATCATGACTCCACTAATACAAGGCTATATTTTTAATGAGGAATGCTGAGTCATACCAGGAATTTAGTTATCTTAAAAATAATAATAATAATAATAATAATAATAATAATAATAATAATAATAATTTATACCCTGCCCATCTGGCTGGGTTTCCCCAGCCACTCTGGGCGGCTTCCAACAAAATATTAAAATACAATAGTCTATTAAACTTTAAAAGCTTCCCTAAACAGGGCTGCCTTCAGATGTCTTCTAAAAGTCTTGTACAGTGGAACCTCAGGTTACATATGCTTCAGGTTACAGACTCCGCTAACCCAGAAATAGTACTTCAGGTTAGGAACGTTGCTTCAGGATGAGAATAGAAAACGTGCTCCGGCGGTGCGGCAGTGACAGCAGGCCCCATTAGCTAAAGTGGTGCTTCAGGTTAAGAACAGTTTCAGGTTAAGTATGAGCCTCCGGAATGAATTAAGTACTTAACCCGAGGTACCACTGTAGTTGTTTTTCTGTTTTACATCAGGTGGGAGGGCATTCCACAGTGCAGGTGCCACTACCGATAAGGCCCTCTGTCTGGTTCCCTGTAGCTTGGCTTCTCGCAGTGAGGGAACCGCCAGAAGGCCCTTGGCACTGTACCTCAGTGTCTGGGGAGAACGATATGGGTCGAGACGCTCCTTCAGGTATACTGGACCGAGGCCGTTTAGGGCTTTAAAGGTCAGAACCAACACTTTGAATTGTGCTTGGAAATGTAATGGGAGCCAGTGTAGGTCTTTCAAGACCAGTGTTATGTGGTCCCGGAGGCCACTCTCAGTAAGCAATCTAGCTGCCGCATTATGGATTAGTTGTAGTTTCCGGGTCACCTTCAAAGGTAGCCCCACGTAGAGCGCGTTGCAGTAGTCCAAGCGGGAGATGCACCACTCTGGCGAAACAGTCCACAGGCAGGTAGTGTCTTAGCCTGCGTACCAGGAGGAGCTGATAGACAGCTGCCCTGGACACAGAGTTAACCTGTAACCTCCATGGACAGCTGTGAGTCCAAAATGACTCCCAGGCTGCGCACCTGGTCCTTCAGGGGCACTGTAACCCCATTCAGGACCAGGGAGTCCTCCACACCTGCCCGCCTCCTATCCCCCCAAAACAGTATTTCTGTCTTGTCAGGATTCAACCTCAATCTGTTAGCTGCCATCCATCCTCCAACCACCTCCAGATACTCACACAGGACCTTCACTGCCTTCACTGGTTCTGATTTGAAAGAGACGTAGAAATGGGTATCATTTGCATACTGTTGAAAACCTAGCCCGAACCCCCTGATGATCTCTCCCAGCGGTTGCATGTAGATGTTGAAAAGCATGGCGGAGAGGACAGAACCCTGAGGCACCCCAGAAGTGAGAGCCCAGGGGTCTGAACATTCAGCCCCACCACCACTTTCTGAACATGGCCCAGGAGGAAGCAGCGGAGTCACTGTATAATAGTGCCCCCAGCTCCCAGCACCTCTAGATAGTCCAGAAGGATGTTATGGTCAATGGTGTCAAAAGCCACTGAGAGATCCAGCAGAACTAGGCAACAGCCCTCACCTTTGTCCCTAGCCTGCCAGAGATCATTGTATAGAATTTGGGTATTTAGCCAGTGATGAGCACCACAGAGGCAGATTTAGAGGATCATGGACTGCAAGAAAATCAAACCTATCCATTCTAAAGGAAATCAGCCCTGAGTGCTCACTGGAAGGACAGGTCCTGAAGCTGAGGCTCCAATACTTTGGCCACCTCATGAGAAGAGAAGACTCCCTGGAAAAGACTCTGATGTTGGGAAAGATTGAGGGCACATGGAGAAGGGGACGACAGTGGATGAGATGGTTTGACAGTGTTCTCGAAGCAACTAACATGAGTTTGACCAAACTGCGGGAGGCAGTGGAAGACAGGAGTGCCTGGCGTGCTCTGGTCCATGGGGTCATCAATAGTTGGACACAACTAAATGACTAAACAACATAGAATGCAAGGAGAGAGATGGGGCGGGTGACAAATTTTGGTGTCTCACAGGGTGCCACTGAAATTTGACCCCCAAGTCTGCCAGTGGCCACCAGATTATACAGAGAGCAAGTGAAGGGGAGATATCTGAGGTCAGAACTTCCAAAGCATTAGATATATATAGTCGTGTTTCTATTCCTCCAAAATAATGAAAAGGGGGGTGGGTGGGAGGAATGATGCCTCTTTTTCTGAAGCAGATTTAACTTTAGACCCCCCCCCCAGAAGAATTGTTTCACAACAAAGAGGCCTGTTTTCTTGAATGTAAATGAGCACTAAACCCTTGACAGGGAGTGCCTTTCTGCTGAAGGAAATTCATCTCCTTCATTGTGCATTTTCTGGAGGATTTTGAAAATTCCTATTTTCCCAGGCATTTAAAAGCTGAAAAGCACTGCTCCTAGTAGCCTTGAATTTACTGTATTATCTGGAACCAGTTATTGCTAATTTTCAATGTTTCTCAACCTTTTCAGATTTTTTAAAAAAACAGTTTCTTAATATACATTTTACTTTTATATTTACTAGAGTCTTTTTCTGTTGTCACCTGTCCTGGTTCCTTCGGAGGAATGGTGGGGTTGCAATACATGTTAATAAATGAATATGGCTGAAAACAAAATACTGATCCTTTAAGGATTGTACGTCTAACACCTAATTCTGCTTCCTGCAGATTTTTAACAGATCTGGCTTCTTATCCAATGACAGCTAGGCACCCTTAGGAGTCTTGCACTATGAAAAACCAGTTGAATATTCAGCCTGAGTTCCTTTGCGAGGAATGATGGGATGGAACTTTAATAAATAAAATCAAATAAAAAATGAAGTGTCAACAGTCCTGCTCCATGTAGATTATAAAAGGTGTGCATAGACTGTCAAAGTCTCCTCTCTTATGGTTTATTGAGACCCCAGATAGAGAGATATGGAGCTGCATTTGGTTCCCAGGACAGGGGATCCCAACCCTAGGTACATATTATAAAAGGGCCCCATAGTTTCTCAAACTGCTGTCTCTTTTGGCTTCCCTCTCTCAGGCACATGAGCAATTGTATCCAATTAGAGAAAATTATGAAAGCACAGTTTTTTGGCAGGTACATTATGGCACACTTGAAGCCAATAAGGAGTTTCGCTGCTGTAAGAAGATTTGCTGTAAATTTCAGCTGACCAGAACTTGCATCAGCCTGCTAAATCAGGTCATCTGTTCAAGAAACAATTTTCATAGTGGCCAACCAGATGCCTGTCATAGCCAGCAAGCAGAACCTGAGAACAACACCACTCTCCCCACAACTGGTTTCCAGAAGGAGACATTAAGTGCCAAATTGCCCCAAATGGCAGACATAGAACTTAACCATCAAGTTTAGTAGCCATCAATCCACAAATTCATGGAGGATGAGGGTAATCCACAATTTAGCACATTCAAGTTGTTGGCCACCATTACTTCTTCTTCTTCTTTTTTAAAAAAAAATGATATTTATTAAGTTTTCAAAGGGAAAAAAGTTACATAAATAAAAAGATTAGAAGAAAAGACAAAAATAAAATAAAATAAAATAAAAAGAAATACAAAATACAGAAAAAAGATAAAAATATTTAAAAAGAAAAAACATCAATCTTTCCATGTCATATATTAATATCCTTGCTTCCCTGACCTCCTCACACCTCCCTTTTTTCTTTCCAGTTCAGTTAGTTAATTCAGCAATTTCTTTCCCTCTTTGTTTTTATCTTAATCCTTTAACTTAATATAATATAACTTTGAGTTCTCACCTGTTAATAATCCATTTTTCATACACCTTTAAAACATTGCTGCATAAACCACTTAACTTCATTCTGACATCATTCTAGCATTCATTAATTTTGCAATATTTCTGTAAATAGTCTTTAAATTTCTTCCAATCTTCTTCCACCGACTCTTCTCCCTGGTCTCGGATTCTGCCAGTCATTTCCGCCAGTTCCATGTAGTCCATCACCTTCATCTGCCATTCTTCCAGGGTGGGTAGATCTGGCGTCTTCCAATACTTTGCAATAAGTATTCTTGCTGCTGTTGTGGCATACATAAAGAAAGTTCTGTCCTTCTTTGGCACCATTTGGCCGACCATGCCCAGGAGAAAGGCCTCTGGTTTCTTCATGGCCACCATTACTTCTTCTGAAACCCAATTCCAAAGATTAATTGCTTGCTGTGTGAGGCAGTTATTGCCTCTATTTGTCCTGAATTTACCCTCCTTCCATTTCATTGCTTGTCCACAGGTTCTATTGTTATGAGAGAAGGCTTGTAGACACAATGGCTGCATTTCCTCTGATATGAAAGCCAAGAAGCCTCTGGGAGTCTGCTCTACTCCTGCTTTTTTTTTCAGGTTGTCCCAACGGCATCTGCTTCAATTCTCTGAGAACAGGATGCTGAACTAGATGAGCTTTTTGGGTGGTCCAGAAGGGATCCTCTTATGTCCCTGACTCCTCAATGCATCTCCAGTGGCCTATCAAAGAATACTGATCTGCCCTGGTTGCCAAAAATTGTTATGGGTCATTGGACCACTAAAGATTATTATTATTATTATTATTATTATTATTATTATTATTATTATTCAGTATCAACCTCTTGATATGTAGATAGGGTGGGTAGATTTTAGGACTTCTTTGTGACATTTCCATGATGTTATTCAGGCTTTCCGTAGCTCCCTCTGCTCATCAGATATGCTAGACCTCCCTATTCCCACCCCATGCAGCTACTACTAGCCATGAGTTTAACCTGTCAATGGCCCATGTCTGAAACCACTTCTCTCTTCTATTCTGCAGGCCTGCTTTGCACCCATTTTCCCTTTTACACCCTATGTGTCCTCCCCTTCTTTTTGTGCAACCCACTTGGAAGGGAAGCCAGCGTGTGGTTGCCTCCTGTATCTTCCTCCTGGCACAGATTACAACTAATCTGCCCCTTCTCACCTTCCACACAATTTGGAAGCCACCCCCTCCTATTCTGCAGACTCTTTCATGCCTCTGCTTTTGTCTTCACTATGTCCCCAGGCCACCTCTGCACCAGCTCTGCCTCCCCACCATCATGCTTGGTTGTGCCCAACCCGCCTTCCTGCTCTGCTCATGGGTGCAATTAGAGCCACGGTGACACTGGCAAGCGAGCGCAAGGCTGGGCGAGTGTTGGGTTTTGATGTGCCTGGGCCTCGTGCCAGTATGTTGGTCCTACTCGGGAGCAGGGCTGTAGCTTGGGGGTGGTGTGGAAGGCCCCCACCAAATTAAATATTGACACTAAATGGGTTACGTATAGAGAATTGTTACTTGAATCAAAACCAATTAAAATTGAAAGAATTTAATGAAATTAGAAAGAACATAACAGACTGGTTACATTACTTTCAGCTAAATGAAATATTTAAAAATGATAAAAAGTTAAGATTTTCGTATGAAATTTCAACTTTTCAGAGAGAAATAATAGAAAATGACACAAAATTGACCTTGAAATTGTACAATCTGCTGCTAGAATGGGAAACGAAAGATGAAGAGGTTCAGTCTGTTATGATTAAATGGGCACAAGATGTGGGTCATAATATCCATATGGTGGAATGGGAAAAACTATGGAAGAATGACATAAAGTTTACGATCAAAGAAAATTATATAAAAATGATGTATAGATGATATCTAATTCCTGTTAAATTAGCAAAAATGTATAAGTCTAAGGAAAGCAAGTGTTGGAAATGTAAAATTACAGAAGGGATATTTTTTCATATGTGGTGGGATTGTAAAATCATAAAGAAATATTGGGAAATGATTTATAATGAAATAAAGAAGATGTTTAAAATAACCTTTGTTTAAAAAAAGACCAGAAACCTTCCTATTAGGTATTATAGGAGCGGACCTACCAAAATCACAAAAGAATTTGTTTATGTATGCAACTACATGTCCTAGTTAAAGAAGATTGGCAAGTTAAATTAATGGAATATGCTAAAATGGCAAAACTGACAATGAAATTAAGAGGAAGAGATGACAACAAATTTAAGGAAGAATGGAAAATGTTTTTTACATATATACAGAAGCATTGTATATGCTGCTGTTGGTGCTCCTGTGAGTGTTTGGGATGACCACTCCCTCCTTCAGCCAATTCCCTTGGACCCAAGGGGCAGGGTCTACACTCACACATACTCTGAACAGCTCTCTGCAGCAAGTGGCAAAAATGGTTTTAAATGTTTTTTAAGTGTTCTTAATCCACTGCACCTCGAATGGTGGTATATATAATTTTATTATTTTCTTTCTGTTTGGGGTGGGACAAATGTTTAGTTGGGGCTTAGTTTAATTTTAGCTTAATTGTTTCTTGCTTTGTTTTTATTTTCATTATTTTGTTAAGTTATTGTTTGTATAGTTGTATAGTTTGCATATTGCTTTTTAAAACGAAAGGGTCAGGGCTGCCTGGGAGTGGGCCTCAGCTAACAGAATGGCTGGGGCAGGTTCCACAGGAGGTATGTATTGGGACAACCGATCTGTGATCACGGGCAGGAGAAGGAGTTAACCTAAGACCAGACCATGTCATTACCAAGGAGGCAGGCTTAGTCGTTGTTTGAGGACTATCCCTACCTCCAGGTCTGGTCCTGACCAGAAGGATACTGGGATCAGCAAGAGAAACCCACATGACCTGAAAGTGTTGCTGTGCAATGCCAGGTCAATTATGAAGAAAACCACTGCCATCCACAACCTGATTGTGGAGGGAGGATTTGACCTGGCATGTGTGACAGAGACTTGGTTGGATGAAGCAGATGGGCTTGTTCTTGCTGCTGCTTGTCCACCAGGTTTCTCTTATGCACAACAACTCTGGTCATGTGGGTTGGGAGGAGGGGTTGCAGTGATTTTTAGGAAGACATTAGTTTACACCAGGAGTCCTATTGGGAAGACCCAGTTTTCTGAGTGCATGTTCTGGAAGTTGATCAATGGGGCAATAGGAGTAGTACAGGATTCCTTTTGGTGTACCGACCTTCCCGCTGCACCCCCCGGTGATAAAGTCACTCAAATTCGGGAGGTAAACTCCACTGTGGGAGCAGGGCCGGGAGAGTGCTAGAGTCCTGTCTAGTCATGTTACATGGGATCAATTCCAATCTGTTATCTCCACCATGGGACTGAAACTGCCTTGGTTGCATTGGTTGATGATCTCCGGTGGGCTAGGGACAAAGGTGAGAGCTGTTTCCTACTTCTGCTGGATCTCTCAGCAGCCTTTGACACCATTGACCATAACGTCCTTCTAGACTGTCTAGAGGGGCTGGGAGCTGGGGACACTGTTATACAGTGGTTATACACTCTTATACACTGTCATACAGTGGCAGTTTGGCTCTTAATGTCTGCTTCTGGGAACCAGCTGTGGGGAGAGTGGTGTTGTTCTCAGGTCCTGCTTGCTGGCTATGCCAGGCATCTGGTTGGCCACTGTGAAAATGGTTTTCTTGAACAGATGGCCTGATTTAGCAGGCTGATGTAAGTTCTGGCCAGCTGAAATTTCCTGCATATCTTCTTACAGCAGCCAAACTCCTAATTGGCTTCAAGTGGGGCTCACCCAGTGTACCTGCCTCAGAAGAGTCTTTCCATAATGTACCTGCCAAAAAACTGTGTTTTCATAATTTTATCTAATTGGATACAATTGCCCATGTGCCTGAGTGAGGGAAGCCAAAAGAGACAGCAGTTTGAGAAACTATGGGGCCCTTTTATAATATGTACCTAGGGTTGGGATCCCCTGTCCTGGGAACCAAAAGCAGCTCCATATCTCTCTATCTGGGGTCTCAATAAACCATAAGAGAGGATACTTTGACAGACTATGCACCCCCTTTATAATCAACATGGAGCAGGACTGTTGACACTTCATTTTTTATTTGCTTTTATTTATTAAAGTTCCATCCCATCATTCCTCGCAAAGGAACTCAGGCTGAATATTCAACTGGTTTTTCATAGTGCAAGACGCCTGAGGGTGCCTAGCTGTCATTGGATAAGAAGCCAGATCTGTTAAAAATCTGCAGGAAGCAGAATTAGGTGTTAGACGTACAATCCTTAAAGGATCAGTATTTTGTTTTCAGCCATATTCATTTATTAACATGTATTGCAACCCCACCATTCCTCCGAAGGAACCAGGACAGGTGACAACAGAAAAAGACTCTAGTAAATATAAAAGTAAAATGTATATTAAGAAACTGTTTTTTAAAAAAAATCTGAAAAGGTTGAGAAACATTAAGAACATTGAAAATTAGCAATAACTGGTTCCAGATAATACAGTAAATTCATGGCTGCTAGGAGCAGCGCCTTTTAGCCTTTAAATGCCTGGGAGAACAGGAATTTTCAAAATCCTCCAGAAAATGAAGAATGAAGGAGATGGATTTACTTCAGCAGAAAGGCACTCCCTGTCAAGGGTTTATTGCTCATTTACGTTCAAGAAAACAGGCCTCTTTGTTGTGAAACAATTCTTCTTGGGGGGTCTAAAGTTAAATCTGCTTCAGAAAAAGAAGGCATCATTCCTCCCCCCTCCCTTTCATTATTTTGGAGGAATAGAAACATGGCTATATATAACTAATGCTTTGGAAGTTCTGACCTCAGATATCTCCCCTTCACTTGCTCTCTGTATATTCTGGTGGCCACTGGCAGACTTTGGGGTCAAATTTCAGTGGCACCCTGTGAGACACCAAAATTTGTCGCCTCCCCCCATCTCTCACCTTGCATTCTATGTTGTTTAGTTATTTAGTTGTGTCTGACTCTTCATGACCTCATGGACCAGAGCATGCCAGGCACTCCTGTCTTCCACTGCCTCCCGCAGTTTGGTCAAACTCATGTTAGTAGCTTCGAGAACACTGTCAAACCACCTCATCCTCTGTCGTCCCCTTCTCCATGTGCCCTCCATATTTCCCAACATCAGAGTCTTTTCCAGGGAGTCTTCTCTTCTCATAATGTGGCCAAAGTATTGGAGCCTCAGCTTCAGGACCTGTCCTTCCAGTGAGCACTCAGGGCTGATTTCCTTTAGAATGGATAGGTTTCATCTTCTTGCAGTCCATGTTCCTCTAAATCTGCCTCTGTGGTGCTTCATCATTGGCTAAATACCCAAATGCTATACAGCATACAAGGATGCTCGGTGATTCTGCTATTTCTGCTTTTTATAAGCCTTGAATCACACGAGGATCTGAATAGGTATCCTTTAGCTTTTCTTCTACAATTTTGTGAAAGAACTCATCAAAATTGGATCCATTTGCTCATAATTTGAGAGGGGGACAAAAACACAAAATCTCCCCTCCTTCCTTTTCAAATATATATAATTAGGATATTCTGGGATCAAATCAGAAACTTCTGAAAATCTTGGACAGCCCCTGGAAAATAGGGACACTTGGAGGGTCTGAAACATTAGTCGTGCCTGTGAACTAATTTTGGAAAGGATCCAGGATAGATGGGCCCTAAGTTTGTGGGGCTGGACTGTGGCCCAAGTTCAGTTCCGTTGTGTATGCATTTTCTGGCGTGTATGTATTAAATCATCCAGGGTGAGTGTCTGGAGGTGGCTGCTGGATGGATGGCAGCTGACAGATTGAGGTTGAGTCCTGACAGGACAGAAGTACTGTTCTTGGGGTATTGGGTGTGGGGGGGGGTGACTCCCTAGACCTGAATGGGGTAACTGTGCATGCCTGGAAGAAGTGGACTGTTTGGATCCCTTCCAGTCGGGATTCAGGCATCATCATGGGACTGAAACTGCCTTGGTTGCACTGGTCAATGATCTCTGGCAGGCTAGGGACAAAGGTGAGAGCTGTTTCCTACTTCTGCTGGATCTCTCAGCAGCCTTTGACACCATCAACCATAACATCTTTCTAGACTGTCTAGAGGGGCTGGGAGCGGGGGACACTGTTATACAGTGGTTCCGATCCTTTCTCCTGGGCCATATCCAGAAAGTGGTGTTGGGGGATGAGTGTTCAGACCCCTGGGCTTTCACTTGTGGGGTGCCTCAGGGTTCCGTCCTCTCCCCCATGCTTTTTGACATCTATATGAAGCTGCTGGGAGAGATCACCAGGGGGTTTGGGCTGGGTGTTCATCAGTATGCAGGTAACACCCAGCTCTACCTCTCTTTTAAATCACAACCAGTGAAGGCGGTGAAGGTCCTGTGTGAGAGACAGAAGTACTGTTTTGGGGGGACAGGGGATGGGCGGGTGTAGGGGACAACCTGGTCCTGAATGGGGTATTGGTGCCCCAGAAGGACCAGGTGCGCAGCCTGGCAGTCATTCTGGACTTCTGGTGGTTCCCTCATTGCGAGAAGTGAGGTTACAGGGAACCAGACAGAGGGCCTTCTCAGTAGTGGTGCCCACCCTGTGGAATGCCCTCCCATCTGAAGGCAGCCCTGTTTAGGGAAGTTTTTAATATTTAATGCTGTATTGTTTTTAAGGCTCGATTGGGAGCCTCCCAGAGTGGCTGAGGGAACTCAGCCAGTTGGGCGGGGTATAAATAATAAATTATTATTATTATTATTATTATTATTATTATTATTATTATACACAAGTTAATACATTAGCAGGGTTTTAAAAAATATTTAATAAGTAATTTAAATAAGGTTCAAACTGAACAGTAGAAATGCAGTATATTGAAAAGGAATGGAACCAAAGAAGGGACTACAGGGAAGTCAATTTGTTTTGTTTTGTTTTTGTATTGTTGTTGTTATGTTTTTTTGTCATTTTTGAAGATTAATAGTTAGAAAGAAAGAAAGAAAGAAAGAAAGAAAGAAAGAAAGAAAGAAAGAAAGAAAGAGGAATGGCCCCCCACCAGGGTTGCAGGCGAGGGGGCATGCAGAATTGTGGGATCAGGTAGCCCCCCAACAACATTACCCCCCTTAATAACCCCAGATCTGAGGGAACGGGATGAGCCTTCGCCTTCTGCACTCCAAAGTGCAGACTCTTGGGGGGGGAGCGGGGGAGGGAGTTGCAGCCCCCACAGAGTTATCGTGCAGCGACCGGGCGCTCCCTTATCTCCCCCAAGGAAGAAGGCAAAGAGGTGAGATATGCACGGCTGCCCCCCTCTCCAGGAGGATGCCCCCCACCCACCAGCCCCGTCTGCCACCAGCCACCCCCAAAGGTTTTGCCCGCCATTGCCCCATGGGAAGTGGAGGGCTGGCAAAAGTGCAACAGGCTTGTTAAGGCGCAAATGAAGCCTACCCCTTTCCGGGCTCCAGATTCCCACACCCTCGCATTTAATGTGAACTTAAAAGAAACAAGCAAGCGGCAGCCTTGTCGCTTCCCACTTGATTTCGTAGGTACTCTTCTGCTTTATAAGAGGGCTATGGAAGGGGGGCACAGCATGTTACCTGCGTGGATTAATGCCACCATGAAGTGCTTTCAGGGCAAACCCCGGGGACAGGAGCGAAATGCCACCCATTGCTTTGGATCACAGAAAAGATGGTGGAACGGGGGGGGGGGTCTTTTCCCCAGGGTAGCATTTTGAGGTAGAAGGCCAGGTCAGCACCACTTGGGAATAAACAAGAGGGTCACCAGATACCGTATTTTCGCTCTATAGGACGCACCCGACCATAGGACGCACCTTGTTTTAGAGGGGGAGAACAAGAAAAGAAAATCTCCCCTCTCTGCTCAGCGCCCCTTCAGCAAAGTGGCAGGAGAAATGGAGCCCCTTCCACTTCTCCTCCCGTTCGCTGAAGGGGCGCTGCGCAGCTCTCCCTCTCTGCTGAAGCCAGGAGAGTCTTGGTCTCCTGGCTTCAGCAAAAGGAACCCGAAGCCTCCAGAGTGCAGCAGGACCTCCCGCTGCGCTCCGGAGGCTTCAGGTGGCTATCCCTGAAGCCTGGAGAGCGAGAGGGTTTCAGCTCTCCAGGCTTCAGCAAAAGCAATGTGAAGCCAAGGAGTGTGGAGGGAGTGCTCCCTCTGCGCCTCGGAGGCTTCGCGTTGCTATTGCTGAAGCCAAGGAGCCTGCATTCGCTCCATAGGACGCACACACATTTCCCCTTAATTTTTAGAGGGGGAAAAGTGCATCCTATAGAGTGAAAAATATGGTATCTTAGAGAGTTTCTTAAATGTATCAATTTTACAAATAACAAAATTCCCTTTATGGTTTTTTGTTGTTGTTTTTAAAAAAGTGTTATCCAACAATTAATTAGAACTGAAGTTTCCTTAGAGAATTATCAAAGGGGAGAGAAAATGTTGGTGCAATTTTTGCGATATAGGGTTGCCACCTATCCTGTTTAATACAGGGTTGTCCCTCATTTCAAAGTAAAATGTTGTGTCCTATATTGATTCAATACAGAACAGTTTGCCCTTTATTTCTCCTATTTCTGCTTCTCTGTTTCTCTTGTGTGCCAACTTAAGGATCCTCTTCAATTGCTTGCCTCTGCTCATGCAGTGAAGGTTTTGCCAGCTTGGCCAGAGAAACTTATCCTCCTTTCCTTTCTTCTCCTTTCCTTTCGTTTCTGCTCCCTCTCCGCATTCCAGCCCCAAGGAGGACCAAACAAGGACAAAGCCTTCATGCTGTCCCTTCCAGTTCCCTGAAGCTTTGGCTGGGTAAAGGTGGCCATCTGCAGAGTTGCAGCCTGGGAGCACTGGACTCCGTCCTGCCATTTTACATCATGTTTTCTTCTTTGGCGACTCCTTGTAGCCGAGTAAGGTTGTTTTACATAAACACGGTTTTAACAGTGGGTCCGTAAGTGACTATGGAGGCCAATTCTGGATCCACATGCCCTTCCAAAGTGAGGACATAGGTTTGCAGGGAGGAGTTGATCATGGTGAGGGTTTGCCAAGCGTGGCTTCCTCTTAGCACATTTCTCCCTTTTGTCCTTAGTTCGAGCGTCTTCAAAGTCCATGACACCTTTGGTAAAGGCTGTTCTGCAACTTGAGAGCTCACAGGCCTGTGTTTCCCAATTGTTGGTGTTTATACTACCTTTTTTTTTTTTTTTGAAAGATTTGCCTTGAGAGATTCTTTAAACCTATTTTGTTGATGACTGGCATTACGCTTTCTATTTGTAAGTTTGGAATAGAGTTGCTTTGGAAGATGATAATCAGTCATCCTGACAACATGACCAGTCCAACAAAATAAAAAAAAATCCTTCAAGTAGCACCTTAAAGACCAACTAAGTTAGTTCTTGGTATGAGCTTTCGTGTGCATGCACACTTCTTCAGATACACTGAAACAGAAGTTGCCAGATCCTTCTATATAGTGAGAACGTGGGGAGGGGTGTTACTCAGAAGGATGGTGGGAATGGGAGATAGGCAGATAGCTGAGAGAGCCTGTTGACGACTCTTAACGACTGTAAGACATTCTATACAAGATCTCAAAGTAGCTGTTTTACTGCAAAGGAATTTCAGAAATAGACTGGAAAGAGAAGCTGCTGAATTACAACTCATTACCAAACTTAAAACCATGGAGAGACCTGGGCTGAACAAAGACATTGGATTCTTATCTCACTATACATGACTTAACCATTTCTCACCTTCTCAACCCTTGCCTTTTCCTGTAAGACCTATTACAGTCGTTAAGAGTCGTCAACAGGCTCTCTCAGCTATCTGCCTATCTCCCATTCCCACCACCCTTCTGAGTAACACCCCTCCCCACCTTCTCACTATATAGAAGGATCTGGCAACTTCTGTTTCAGTGTATCTGAAGAAGTGTGCATGCACACGAAAGCTCATACCAAGAACTAACTTAGTTGGTCTTTAAGGTGCTACTGGAAGGAATTTTTTTTTATTTTGACTATGGCAGACCAACACGGCTACCTATCTACAACCAGTCCAGCAAAGTTGGTGTAGAAGAATCATCGTTTCGACATTGATGAACTTTGCTTCTTCCAGTACAGTGGCATTACTTCGCCTGTTTCACAAGCATACAGTAAGGTTGGTAGGCAGCTACAAATGCCCCCAGTGGACTGTGTTTTAGAATTTTATTCAATATCCCCCTCTTAATAAGTAGGGTGGTAAGTTTTCATGGTGTACAGTATTGTTTTAACTTTTTGTGATGTCCTTATGATATTGTAAGCCACTTGGAGATTTCTTTGAAATATGAAACATAAAGTAGTATATAGGTATGCAGGGGCTGCACTTGACTCCTAGGCCAGGGGTTCTCAACCCCAGGTATAGATTATAAAAGTTCTCCATGGTGTCTCAACCTGTTTTCTTTTTGGCTTCCCGCATTCAGCCACATGAGCAGTTGGCTCAAATGAGATGAAATTATGAAACAAACTTCTTCAGCAGGTACATTATGGCAGTGTTTCCCAACCACTGTTCCGCGGCACACTAGTGTGCCGCGAAATGTTGCCTGGTGTGCCGCGGGAAAAATAAAAAAATTCGAAAGATAAAGTCAAATTTTCGATTGGGGCGCCGTCACTAGATGACCCCTGGGGTTCCCTCCCTCCCTCCCACTCTGCGCCTCCCTCCTCCTCCTCCGGGGAGGCCCTTCCTGGCTCTCGGCCAAGGCTTGGCGGCTGCCACTCACTCACTCGCTCGCCCACCCGTCCCTCCATCCCTGCACCCGGCCTCTCCCCCTCCGTCAACGGCGCGGGGGCTGCCGGGATCCGTAGTCCCCTCACCCTTGGGCTCCGCGCCCGCGCGGTGTGCGCGAACTACGTTTCCCAGTGTGGCCTGGTGGGCCGGGCGTTTTGTTTGAAGCGCTCTTCTCCCGGCCATGGAATGAGCACGGCGGCGGCGGCCGGGCGGGCAGGGGCTCTTCCGCGCAGACCCCGCGCAGCCTGCCTGCGCCCCCGCGGAGATCAGGCGGCAGGATGGAGCCCGGGGATCCCCGCGGAGGCGGAGCAGCGGAGGCGGAGGCTGCCCCCCAGGTAGGGCTGCATCGGGGGGGGTGTTATTTTTGCAATGCTGCATCCGCGCCGGAGGGGACGCATCGGACCGCGGGGAGACCCCTTGGCGGGCGTGCAAGGCAATGCATGCGTGCAGGCGTTGCATGGAGTGCAGTGCAATGCAATGGCAACGCGGCGCCCTGCATGCATGCATGCAACTTCCACCGGCGCTCCGGACTTGGCAGGTGAGGGGGGTCCCCAGTGGGCGGCAGAGAGAGCCGGGAGGGCGAAGGGGAGCCGGGGGGGAGCAGCGCTGCTCCCCGAGCCGAGCCCGGGGGGAAACTTCGGCGTTGTTGCGCCGGGTGTTGGAAGCGGAGGCTGGCGGGGGCCCCTCACCTGCAAAACCTGGTCGCCTCTCATATATTTCGTGCATTGCATTCATCGCCCGCTTTCTCCTCCAAGGAGCTCCCAGGGGCGCGCGTGGTTCTCCCCGTGTTATCCTCGCAACAACAGCCCTGCGAGGTGGGTCAGGCAAGTGGCCCAAGGGAGCACCCAGGGATTGTCCTGGCCAGGTGGGGTGATTTGAACCCTGTTCTCTGCCTGGTCTTCGTCCTCATTTAGCCCCCACATGTGCATGACTGTGAATGACTGAGGTTTTCCCCCCTCGTCTTGGCTATGGTGTGAGTCTGTGCTGTTAATTAATGGGGTTCTGCCTTCGGAGAAGATGAGCCAGCCCTCAAGGAGGTGATTATGTAATTTGCTAGCAATTCATGTCCCTCCCGGCGTGACGCTGCGCGCTGACGTCATGGGGCTGTAATGGTGGTGTGCCTCGAGATTTTTTTCATGAAACAAGTGTGCCTTTGCCCAAAAAAGGTTGGGAAACACTGCATTATGGAAACACTCTTCTTCAGCCGGTGCACTGTGTGGGCAGCACTTAGAGCTAATTAGGAGTTTGGCTGTTGAAAGCAGATTTTCCAGAATCTTCAGCTGGCCAGAACTTACATCAGTCTCTTGAATCAGGCCATCTGCTCAACTAAACTGCTTTCACAGTGGCCAACCAGATGCCTGTGCATACCCTGAAAGCAGGAGCTAAGGGCCACACCACGCTCTCCACTACTGGTTCCCAGCGACAGACATTCAGAGCCATGCTGCCCCAACAACAGATGTAGAACATATCCATCAGCTTTACTAGCCATCCATGGGCAAATTCATGGAAGATAAGGGTAATCCTTTTTCATGTTCACACCCATGTCCAAGTCCTATCACTCCCTCCTTTTGTACAAACCCACCCACCCCCCAGAGAAAAACCAGCCTGTGGTAACTTCCTCCCTCACACTGCAACTACAAAGGCTTCTTCCCATCTTTCTCCAATATATGAAGCCACCAACCCCTCCTCTTCTGCAGCCTCTTTCACGCTCCTGCTTTTGATTCACTATGTCCCCAGGCCTGCTATGCCTTCCATTTTCACAACCCCCCTTACACACCTGTTTTCAGCTGCACTCCTTTTCCTCTCCTCCTCCCATTTCCACCCCTTCTCCCCTGTCTTATTCTGCAGCCTCCTTTGAACACACATCATTATCCGTTTCACTCTCTTTTTTTCTTCCTGCCTGGCTTTGAAAATTGCCCTTAAGGAAACAATTCGTCAAACCCTTCCCTAATAATAATAATAATAATAATAATAATATAAGAATAAAAATGTCACTCTTAGACAGGTCCAGTCCTTGCTAGATCATTTCAACTTCGCATGTAGAGTAGTTTCACCAGGCCGCCCATTTTGCTCCCGCTTAGCCAGGCTGTCAGCGGGCCTCAAGCATCCACACCATAGAGTAAGACTCCCCAAGTCGGTCAAGGCAGACCTTGAGATGTGGATCAGATTTCTGGAACACTACAACAGAGTCTCCCTATGGCAGGAAATCCTTAATTTGGCCTCTGATTTCCAGGTCCACTCCAATGCGGCAGGGTCCCTGGGCTTTGGTCTGTTCTTTAAGGGACATTGGTGTGCACAACAATGGGCAGCAGAGTGGCAAGGGAAGGCCATCATGCAGGATCTCACTTTTCTAGAGTTTTTTCTCATAGTTGTGGCTGTTCACATATGGACCGAGGAGTTCCGGAATCACCGGGTGTGATTCAGAACTGATAACCAGGTGGTGGTTAACATACTGGCTTAGCAGTCATTGTGTTCCAAGAGGGGTCTCACCTACTTCGATCATTTGTGCTCTGATGCCTTGCTTCCGGTTGTTAACACCTTGGGCTCAGCTGCTGCCAGAACTCTTTCCGGATCACCTACGGAACCTTGGAGACGCGAAGTGATCAAGGGAGTATTAGCGTTTGTTGCATCCTCTACCCTCAGGTCTTATAAGAAAGTATGGTGCAACTTTACGGGTTTCAGGTCCAAAGTATCGTCCCTTTCCCCTAACGTATGAAACTTAGGTCAATTTGTTGGTCGAAGTTTGAGGCCCGGCTGTTCTCTGTGGCATACACTATAGCCTTCTTTGGTGTTTGAGGTATAGCTGTTCTTTGCGGCATACGCTATAGCCTTCTTTGGTGCCTTTAGGGTTGGCGAGGTGGTAGCAGAAGCTACCTCAAGTGGAAGAACGTGCAGCCTTCTCCTGGAGGACGTGCAGGTGTCCAGTTCAGGCAGGATGGTGCGGGTGCATCAGTCTAAGATGGACCAGGGCGGTAAGGGCACCATAGTCCAACTCACCGCCTCCAGCCAGAAGGGCCCATGCCCAGTAAAGAACACCAGGCAATACCTTTACCTCAGACCTCCCGGCCCTGGCCCGCTCTTTATTCATGAGGATGGATCCCGATTGATGAGGCACCAGTTCACCAGGGTACTTCGCAAAGCTATAGATGCCTGCGGTTTCCCTTCCAAAGACTACGCAGCACATTCATTTAGGATTGGTGTGGCCACAACGGCTGCACACATGGGCCTCCCAGCAGACAGGATCAAGGAGATGGGCCGCTGGAAATCTAATGCCTACAAAATTTGCATCCGATAGTATTCTGAGAATGCTCCGCTTACCCGTCTTTTCTTTTATTTCTTTATTCTTAGCTGTCTTCGGTAGTCAAGTGTGGATTTGCGGCCACAGTATCGTGCATTGAGCCTGCCTCCGGTCAGCAAGTTCTGGCTTCATGCCTAACCTGGGCTACCATCGTGGTTGCGAGTTTCCTGGTTTTCAAGAAGGAGCATGCACTGGCAAGAACTCATGCCACTGCTGAAGGCAAAAGCTGCACTGATGGGGCCCCCTAACATTCTAATCATTCAGCTGGGGGCTAGCAGGAAGAGTGTTGACTTGTTGTGGAACATGAGAAAGGACTTGGACGAGTTGGCTGCCTTATTTCCCAGAACAACCCTGTTCTGGTCCTCTCTCTTGAAGAGAAAGGTTTGGCGCGGTGCGCATAACATTATGGCCATTGAGAAATCCAGGAAACTCTGGAATTGCGCGCAGTAGCACGCAAAGTGCGTTTTATGAATGGCCTAGTTATATCTCATGATGATATCCGGATTGGCGACCAGACCCTATTCCGGGATGACGGCGTTCATCTTTCAGATCGGGGAAATGACATATGGCTGGCTAACGTATCCAATAGTCTTAGGGATTGGTTGCAGCTGTGAGGGTATTGGTGGCGAGCCTTTGGGCTCGGGTGGCGGTTAGGCATTGGAATGTGTTGTTGGTGTTTCGGGGGGCAAGTTGTGGCCATTGCCTTCCCCGACAATTTTGGGTATTCCGCTAAAGGAATCCAGCGGTCGTGGATCCTGTCCGATGCCTGTGTGGTGGGAGGCCATGGCACGACCCTCGGTGACATTAGGAGAGAGCCTATAGTTGTATTAGCATCAACATAACATTCACCTTCTGGTGAATAAACCCCCTTAGCACAGGCTAAGCTTCTTACAAAAATATTTAAAACATTATAGCAGACCAAAAATTAGAGATCTGTCTCTCTGAACATCGACACCATTGGCCTTCATTCCAGCCCAAAGCTGTTTGCTCCAAGAGTGCATCCTTTGTCTTTGGCTGCTTGAGAACAAAAACCTCACACAAAATGGAGACCCGTAGATTAACAAGTGCATAGAAGGTGATTCTTTCTGTGATTGAAGTCAGGCATCTGACAGAACTGAGAACATCAACAGCTAACCTTCAACCTGCTAAACAGCTAGAGAGCTTTCCTTGCTCTTCTTTAGCTTCTATGGAATTGTCCATGTTAAACTGTTGGTAATATACATCTATTCTCCACCTCAGTCTCAATTAAACAAGATTTACACTGGGCACTAATAATCTGAGGGATCTTGACAAGTTTCATTCACTCAACAGAATAGAAAAAATATCACAAGAATGCTTATCAATTGCCCTCATTGACTCCCATTGCCTTAGCAACCTTCCCTGACAGATCACAGCATATGTGACTTCACGCCTTAGCGATAATGTCAGTGGTGTACTATACAGAAGTGTACTATATTTTTGGAACCTTATTATATAGGAAAACCCTTTAAAAAACAAAGCATTTAGAATACATTCCCATTGATAAACCATTGGTTCATTCATAAAAGCAGGGTAAAATGGCTATTTCTGAAAGCATGTGATGCTCCATGATGAGGCTTGCTACAAGGTAAGAAAAGGTTTCTAGATAATCTTTGGGTACAGTAGGAAGACTGGGATGGAAGTGTTTGTTTTAAACAACAGCAGAGATTTGAGTAAAGCGGAGATGGAGGACACTTAAAAGAAAATGGAGGTAAAAGAGTGATGGAGAGACACTGAGGATTTTAATAATGATGATAAGGAGGGGAAAGGGGAGGGGGAGGGGGAGGAGGATGAATACCAGAGATGGGTAACACACAAAAGATAACATGAACAAAGTAACACAAGACAGCCTTTCCAAACTCCCTTCTTGCTGCATTTGAATACAGTGGTACCTCGGGTTAAGTACTTAATTCTTTCCAGAGGTCCATTCTTAATCTGAAACTGTTCTTAACCTGAAACACCACTTTAGCTAATGGGGCCTCCTGCTGCCGCCGTGCCACCGAAACACGATTTCTGTTCTCATCCTGAAGCAAATTTCTTAACTGGAGGTACTATTTCTAGGCTAGCGGAGTCTGTAACCTGAAGTGTATGTAACCCGAGGTACCACTGTATTCTGTTCAGTTGCCACATCTCTTTATGGAAATCTGTGACAGTCTTCCAGAAGCCCCTTCCATGCCATCCTGCTCTCACTTTAATAACACAGGAATTGTAAGTCAATGAGTGCCTTTCTGGAACTCCATGAAATTTCACCAAATGCCCTTCCAGTCTACAACCACCTCAGTTTCACCACAATGGCCATGAGGCCAAGAGGTTCACTGTTAGGTACAAAGTCACAAACAATTGGTACATCACATGCACGTATATTTATCTTCCCAGTGATCCTGTGATGCTGGAACCTGTTTACATTGCTGGATCCAGCGAAGTTTACGTTTTTCATTTTATGATCTCCATAGTTTAACTATGCACACTTTGAAAACCTTCCTTGATCTGTCCTGAATATTCCAGGATTCCATTTCCTTCTGTGTCTAGCATTATCAGAGAAGCTGAATAAGTCTTCTATATCCATTTTTTCTGTGGCATGCATAATCTTAAATAGGTTTCTCACCTCTCTTTTTTGTCTTTCCTCTAAGCTAAAATGTCTCAAATTTTGTAATCTTTCCTTGTGTGGCCGTTATTCCATCCCCTTCAGCATCATGATTCCCCTTTTCTGCAACTTTTCTAAATCTAAAATACCCTTTGTGAGTTGAGGTCAATGTACACAATAATGGAAATATGGCCACAGCATATATTTCTATACCGGTGTCAATGATATTGACATTTTCATATTCAATTCATTTCCTGATGAGCCTAGATGTGGAATTTGCCATTCTCAGAACTGCTGTATGGAGAAATGTCGAAGGGTATGTATGTATGGATGCATGCATGTATGTATGTATTTTAAAGTTTGTTTTTGTAATGTTTGTTTTTTTAAAGTTGTATTTTTTTGATGTGTTTGTGTACACACACACAGTTGCATTTATTAATCTAGGGCTTTCTTTCCCCTTCATGCTTCTCTAATTGCAATACATAAATTAAAACATTTCTGCACTTAAAAAACTGCAGTTTCCTCTATTGGCTATTGGGCTCATGCCTTGTTTTCTGGGGTTAGGCACTCTGGGAGCAGAATGCTGAACTAGAGGGGCCTTTGATGCAATCCAGCAAAAATCCTCTTATGTTCCTGACTCCTGAATCTCTCACTGGCTCTCCAGAATTCTGCCAAACAGTAGTAGTCTGCACTGGGTGCCTAGTGCAGCGTGGCAAATCTCAAAAAAGCAGCTGCAAATGCAAACAATGGACTGCATTTTAGAGCTTCCTTCAATGTTTCCTCATGATAAGTTGGGTGGGGAGCTTTTCATTGTATTTGTTTGAACTTTTGTGATGCCCTTCTGATATTGTAAGCAACTCAGATTTCTTTGAAATATATGGTATCTGAAGAAGTGTGCATGCACACGAAAGCTCATACCAAGAACTAACTTAGTTGGTCTTTAAGGTGCTACTGGAAGGAATTTTTTATTTTGAAATATAGAGTGGTATAAATATATCATAAATCAATAAAATAACTAATCGTTACCCATTTGTTCTTTTTATAAACACTCCTCTTTGTCACCGCAGATAACAAATATTCTTAATTTGATGAATACAGAGACAGAACATGGTTTTTATTTGCCACACCAATTTATTTTGATTATGAACAAAGATAAATTTACCCCTATACCATATTTTCATGAGCCTGCAAGCCCCCCTTTCCTACTTTAGCTTCTCTATTCCCTGCATCCCATTCACCCTGCACTACAAGCCAAATAAAAGACTCAGGAGTCCTGTGAATGGCAGTCGCTCTTCCTCTCCCACCACCAGGCAAGCCCCCTCCACCTCAGCTGCTGCGAGAAACAGTGTGATCCAAAAGGAAGAAGACATTGCTCTCTCCTAACTATCCTTCAAAGTTGAGCTGCTTTAGGGGAGGCAGAGTATCACAGCATCGTGCTCTGGTTATAGTGCCTGAAAGGACACCACTATGCATTATATTCTTGGTCAATTTACAAAACGTTGGTGATGCACAGCCGTAGAAATGCTTGTCAGGAATTGCACTGTCATCTAGTAAAGAAAAAGAGACATTTTCACATGAGTGCCTGGGCAGTAACAGGTGAGTTTGTGTGCAGAAGAGAGAATCGGAGCATTTTATTGTTTATAAAGTGTATTGAGCAAGTATAGAAAGCATCTCAGAACCATACATGTGATCCATTTGACATGGATGTTTAAAATGTAGATATTCCCACCCCAGGAATATAGAGTCTCATCTATATACATGCAAAGCAAAGATCATTACCACAGTTATGGTATCAGAAAAATAGAACTTTCCCCTACCAATACACATAGAGCATTTTCTGGAAGAAAGCCACAAACAGAGCAAGAGAGCAGTCCACCAACCTGTCTCCACCTCATTGGTTGGCAGTGCTACTTACCATGAGCAACAACAAACTCAGCGCACTGGGTCTCAGCATTATAACACTGGATGGTCTTTGAGCCCTCACAGGCTTTTGAGAGAGAAGGAAAACAGGTCGGACACACCTTCCCATTTAACTGACGTTTCGGCTCTGTGGAAAACAACCCCAAAATCAACACACGGTTTCAGCCTCTTTCTCCTCCCTCCCTCTCTTCCTTTTGTTACAGTGTAATAATTTCTTATTAAATTTTCAAAAAATTGATATAATCAATGCATAATCAATTTTTCAGACTCCCCACCCCATTTTCCACAGTCATTTTACTTCTTTCCCTCTGCTGCACAATACCTTCTATTTCTTATACCAACGCATCAATACTTTATTCTTTAATTTCTTATGCTGCTCATATTTCAAATCCTGCTTGTGACTTCATCATACAATAATTTCCTTAAATAGTCTGAAATGGGCTTCCATTTTTCCACAAAGCAATCATCCTTAGATTCTCTTATTTTGCCTGTTAACTTTGCCAATTCTGCATAATCCATCACCTTACTTATCCATTCTTTGGTGGTAACTTCTACTTCCTTCCATTTTTGTTCTTAGAGAATCCTAGCCACTGTTGCTACATACATAAACAACTTAAAATACTTCTTTTTGGAACTTCTTCCCCTATAATCTCTAAGAGAAAATTTTCTGCTTTTTTGTTTTTGGTTTTTGTATATAATCACTTTAGACATCTTTTATATCTCATCATATAACATTTGCCAAAAAACCTTCACCTTCTTAAAAGTCCACCACATATAAAAGAAAGTTCGATGTACCATTTATGCTTCGACAATTATTTACAACCTTTAGCCAATTTGTTAGGTGATAAATACCATCTATACATTATTTTCATACTATTTCCGTTGGAAGTATAACAGGAAGTATATTTCATATCAATTTTTCACAACCTTTCCCATCCATTTCAATTTTATGTCCTAGTTCTTTAGCCCATTTTATCATTGCAGGTTTAACCAGCTCATTTTTTGTTTCCCATTTTATAATCAAATTTTCTCTTCCTTCAAGCAGAACCTTTACAAAGTCAAAACTTTGATCCATAAAACCTTTTAATACATGTTTTCAAAAATACACATTAATTTGAAAATATTGGAAAAGTCAGAAGGATTATGAGCTTGGGTATCACCCATCTTGGATTTCTTCTAACTTTTTCAATTAAACTTGCATTTCCTAAAAAAAAACGATATGTTTTTCATTCATGTAAGACTTGATATCAGGTCCACACACTATACAAACTTCTCCTTATACAATTATTTAAAAATTCTCAATGTGCCTTTACCTTCCCATATCACAGGTAAGCGTACCACCCATACCGATTCCCATGTCCTTCCAAATTTAACAAATTTGTATTCTGTAAAGATATCCATTTCTTTAACCAAATCAGCCAGGTGCTTCATAATATAATTTTAAATCTGGCAATCAGAATCCATCTCTTTCCTTAACATCCATTAGTATTTTAAATTTGATACTTGGTCTTTCCCCCTGCCGGATGAATTTTCAAAAATTTATATTTCTATGATTCCTAGGCCTCAGTTCGCAGTCCTGTGAGATGGTTGCGACATTTCCACTTCATTCTTTTTCAGGAATTCATTATGCTGATGATGTAGATCTAGCTATTATCTCTAAAGATGAGACATAACACTTAAAGAACACTTAAATAACCAAAGACCCTGCACGGCTTCTTGTGCAACTATCCTGCATCTTCAGGTAGGGGAGGGAGAATAGGAAAGTGACCCATCCTCTTTTCTCAGCCTGCATTAGTTGCTGGTTTAGTCTTGGACTTCAAGCTATTCTTTGTCTTTTACTCCCTTTTATTTGCTTGGGTTAGTTTGGGAGACTTCCCTTCCTTCCCTAGCAATGCAAACTGTCAATAGAAGTTAAACCTGTTATTTGAGGCCTTTGCATTTTTAATTGGCTTTTGCTTTCTTGTTATGAATTAATTATTAATTAATTATTTGTACTCCGCCTATCTGGCTGGGTTTCCCCAGCCACTCTGGGCAGCTTCCAACAAAGATTAAAAATACATTAAAATGTTACACATTAAGAACTTCCCTAAACGGTGTTGCCTTCAGATGTCTTCTAAATGTCAGGTAGTTGTTTATCTTTTGTCCTTTTCACTTTATTTCCTTCAATCTGTGGAGCATTACTGAAAGTTTTCAGATTCCTGTTCCCCAAGGTCATGGTTGAGGGGTCCTGCCACACCATATTAGAAGAGCCAGGATGTCACCCTGTAGCTGGTGTTCCAGAGGTGGAGTTACTACTAGGAAAACTATCTGAAGAAGTGTGTATGCACACAAAAGCTCCTAACAATAACAAACTTAGTCACTAAGGCGCTACTGGAAGGAATTTTTTTATTTTGTTTCTATTAGGGGAACACTGTTTCCATGAGCCCTAGCTTCCACCACAGTGTCCCGTTGCACCAGAAGTAGTTTAGTCATGCTGGCCACATGATCTGGAAAGCTGTCTGCAGAGAAACATCAGCTCCCTCTGCCTGAAAAGCGAGATGAGTGCTGAACTCCATAGTTGATTTCGACTGGACTCAACCATCCAGGGGTCCTTTAACTTTACCTTTTATCTTACTAAGAGACAGCATGGGGACCACCTTTAGTGTCCTCTAACCAGCTGCAGGGAAGCTTCACCTTGGGCTTCATCTAAGATTTCCACTGTCAGCTATATGATATCATTTGTCTAAGGGCAATCATGCAAAACCCCTAAAGCCTCAATGCTATTTATGCCCAATGGTATATACAAATATGCATATACTTACGTTTTAGATATTTCTCGACACACTTTTTACCATGACAACACTCCCTGAAATTAGTCATGAAACGACCATCTTCCCTGGTGAAACTATAGTTCTGCGAGCTGCAATCTGTAGTACATCCCGATTCAGAATCGACCTTAACAGAGCCATCTGTGAGAGAACATTAGAAGGAATACCTAGATCAGCAAAAATTCAAATCATTACTCACCTGAACGAAATGTTTGTGATGCTCCCTTATATACATACATTGAGCAAATGGGTGAATAAAGAAAAAAAGTATCTCACAAGCACTGAATTTAGCAAGCTAATCCTTAAAGGAGTTTCTTCCAGAATCACCTGATAATTACAGTATAATTTCTTCTGCCAACCATGTGAATATTCCAGGATCGTTCCTTTAAAAGTTGCACTTAAATGAGACATGATTGACTGTATTTTCTGCACAAACAAAATGGCAAGGGCCTGGAATAGGTTGATCTGCCACCCAATGGCTATCCAGCTAGTTGACGCAAGAAGCTGTCTTATACTATGTAATATATATCTCTGAGAGTGGAGAATACAGACTTCTCTTTTCTCTATTTTTCTCCTTCTTTTGATCTCACTTCTGACCGGCTATCTTAAGGGAATAAATCTTTTTCCATGCATCTTGCTACGGGGAAATGTCTGCAAAGGTTTTCCTTTTTCATATATGTGTGTGTGTGTGTGTGTGTGTGTGTGTGTGTGTGGCTTCAGCTGCTGCCAGGGTGTAACCAAAAGGGTTTGAGGCTTAGGTTGTTTCTATATACTGCAGGCCTATTTGGCAGCAGCAGCTTGCTTTCAGAACGAGTGGTGGGGCATTGTACAATGTTCATTTGATGGGGCTAGGATCAGGTAAATTCTTTCTGATTGATCTGAGAATCTCCATTCCATCCCTCCTTTCCAGGAGTGCAGAATTGTTTATCTCCTGTGATATTGTACCATTCTGTGTGCCAGAATATGGGGGGAAATGAAGAACATGAAAAGAACATGAAAAGGAAAAAAATGCATTATGCTTCAGTTAGATAATAGTATTTGCAGCTTAATTTTCTTGAGTTGTGGGTTTAAATGTTTTCCCTACAAACATGAGAATGCCAATAGATTAAATAAAAGTTAAAAATGATGATACACTTTGCCATTGAAGCAAGAAAGAAAAGCAATAGAAACCACCTAACACAAAGTAATTGCTTCATTTTGCTAATTACACTAGTCAAGGAAGGGTAAGTTGTGAGCAATGTTCAAGTTATGTAAAAATAAATCTTAAATTGTGAGTTTAATAAAATCACTGCAAACAGTACCCATAAATCAAACATAGGGTGCATTAAATACTTTTCAGGGTGGCATAAGCAGCATAGTAATTCCATGTTGTCCAGCCCTTATATGGTTGCTGCAAGCTGGAAAGTATTGAGATGTCACTATTAGATATGTGGGGAGTGAGTCTGAGTTTCCCCCCCATACTGGTATAGCACTTGTTACTGAAAGTAGGTAATTCCTCCTGTGTGGGTATAAAATATTCTACCTGAGAGATTAAAGAAATTTAAAGAAATTTGGACACATTTGACTGATTCGTTGCAGTATTTTTAGCTAAATAAAACATTCCAAAAGGACAAACAGAAAGGCTTTTCCACAGAAATTTCAAGACTTGAGAAAGACTTGAGAAAGACACACACACACACACACACACACACACACACACACACACAAAAACACTTTTACTTGTACAGACTGGGAGGTGAAGGAGGAAGGAGTAACATCTGTCATGGTACAATGGGCCAGAGATTTTGGGTACAACATCCAGATGGAATCATGGGAGAGGTTGTGGAGGGAGGACCTAAAATTCACAGCGTGCTATGATTTGAAAGAGAATTGCATAAAGATGCTCTACAGATGGTACTTAACACCTGTAAAACTAGCCAGAATGTATAAATCTAGATCAAACATCTGTTGGAGATGCAGGGAGATGGACAGCACCATGATCCACATGTGGTAGCACGGCAAAAAAAAATCAGGGAATTTTGGGAAATAATTTACAATGAACTTATGTTTAAATATTCCTTCCCAAAGAAGCCCAAAGTCTTTCTGCTAGGTATAATGAGCAATGAAATTCCAAAAAGGATAAGGAAAATCTTTATGTATGCGGTAGCAGCAGCTAGGATTCTAATTGCTAAGGTATGGAAAGGGGATTCTATCCCCTCAAAATTAGATTGGCAAAATAAAAAGCTAGAATATACAGAACTAGCAAGATTAACAGCGAGATTCCAAGAACCTACAGATCAAAGATTCAATAGAGAGTGGAATATCTACAGAGAATATTTAAAAGAACATTGTAATGATATAAATTCTTTGGCAGGCCTGGAATAATTTGTGCATGAATTAAGAAATTGTTACATAATTAAAATAACAGAGGAATTTAGGAGAGAGTTAAGTGCACAGAGTAATGAAACTTTGGAACCACAGTGGGGGGATTGGAAGTCATGTCAGAAATAGTGATGGATAAACTTAAACTTTTCTTTTTCAGTATGTATGTACGGTGTGTAGAGTGTTAATTACTCAATTGCCTTTTGATGGTTGATGCATATTGTTTTGTGTTCTATTTGTTTTGTTATGTTTCTAAAATTAATAAAGCATTAAAAAATTTAAAAAGTATAAAATATTCTACCTAAGAAAGGTACCATGTTGAAATGAATATGGAACCATTTTCCTTTTTAAAAAACAGGAGAATGATAGAGAAAATAGTAATTCCATAGAATTGTATCATTTGGATTATACCTCCAGTCTCTGAACCATTTGAATTTACCCAGCAATGGGATGGCAAGCCCCAGTCCCCCAAAACCTCATGCCATCTGGGAAGACTGCAATCTTTGTCCCTACACCCAGCTCAGGGGCAACCCTTACCAGTAAATTCTTGGGGTTTGCTAGATGTTGCCATAGGTGAACCCTAACATTGGTAAACCCCAACTGTCTTTCAACCAGCAGGTGGACTGATTGATCATTGGTTACATACTCAATGCCTGCACCAAACCTGTTTTCAACTATAATCTATAAAGTTGTGGACTAATCTGAAACCAACACATGTCTCCTTGTATTCATCATTGGCTGCACACCTGACCGCTGTATCACTTGTGTCTGAACCCACAAAGAGTAGACTCTGATTATGTTGGGTGCTAATGAGTGGAGAGTCACCTGCCAGTGAGGTATTGTTACTTAGGATTTGGCCATTGGGAAAACCAGTTGGTGATGGAGCTGTAAGGCAAAAGCCAGAGAAAGCTGAGGCCTGAATATTCATTCAGAATGTATTAACTTTAATTAGTTGGCAAAGCTCAGAAGAAGGTTGCCAGTGGTTCTCCAAGGCTAAGAGGCTGACCTTTGTAAAGGTGGGGGGGGAGGTGGCACACTTTATTAGTTATTGACATGGAAAAGAACCATCTCAGTGCCTGCTTCCCAACACTGGAACTCCCTCCCAGGAGAAGCTAGATTGCCTCCCGTCTTGTCCTTCTCCTGGCAGGTGAAGACCTCCTTGTCCCAACAGGCTTTTGGGGAATTCCTGTTTTTATTGAAAAGGATGCTACCACTTTTTATTGTAATCATTGGTACATTTTACACACACACACACACACACACACACACACAAACAAACACCTATATAATTCTACTAATATTTAATTAATTGTTGAAAAAAATGAATTCTACAACATTGGGTGAGATCAGCATTCTGCGGCTTCCCCCTAGATATCCCAGGGTCGAAATGTTGGACCCGCACAATTAGGTATAATCTTACACAAAGGCTTTATACTCACTCATATTACTGACAGTAGTACGAGTATAGCAACTGCCACCTTTGGTAGTTTCACAACTTCCTGATGTTTTTTGATTTGTTTTGCTTACTTTACATTGCTTAGCTATTACTGTAAAGAGAAGAGAAGAAGAAATATTCAGTGCCAAATACATCAGTTCCTCAGTTGTGGAAAAATGAAATCTACATTCCCACCTGGATACAATCTACCAAGCCAGACATGCACAATCTTATTGGTCTCAAGAGCCACATGAGCGGGTTGGAGGCTGCATGCACACTGACACGCATCCTCCCCCTATCTCGCACACAGGAACATCTCCAGACACAAAGATGGAGAGACACACAGTCTTCATCCATTTTACTATTATGAATGCATACACTAAAGCAGAGACGTCCTCCCCCACAACACTCAGTGAGGTGCACAATGGGATTTTAGCAGTCCCATTGAATACTTTCACATGCAGCACTCATGTTGTATGTGAAGAAAGCCAACCTCATGAAACAGAAGTACACTCCACAAGGCTGTCTTCCAAAATTAGGAGTCCAGATTCCCACTATTCTAATAGTTTTAGCTTCATTTATCCTTCCTAGAGCCAATATCAGTTTGCCTTCTCTAGCCCACTGCATATCCCAACCTCCATTTGAAAAAGCAATTCAAGATTGCAGCTTCCTACTCACCTTCAGAAAGGATGGCCAAGAAGAGACAAGTACTCAGGAAGATCTTCATAGTGCTGGAGAGATCAAAAGCTGAGGAGAACTCAGTTCAAAGAAGCAGGCAACTGATGGAGGAAGAGGCTGCCTTGGGGGATTTATAGGCTTAGAAGAGGAGCCCTAGGCAGAACTGGTCCAGTGAGGGGGTGGGAAATGATGACAGTAGAGATTGCATGCTTTCCTAAACATCTTGTAATTTTATATTGGAACAGAAAGCATGGAGTAGAAATTGCTTTAAGTCATTTTTGGGAACTGTGTGAAATTCTGCCAGCTACCTCTTCTTTTGCATTCTCAGGGATAAGAAACATATATTTTAAATCCTTAAATCACCTTTGGAAAGCCCATGAAAATTCACCAAATAACTTTCCAATCTATCCCACCCCAATTTCACCACAATGGGAGCCACTGTTACAGAACCACTCTTCTTCAGAAAGTACACTGGATGAACACCACTTTGAGACAATTGGAGTTTGACTGCTATTAGAATATTTCCTTCTCGGTTCAAGTGGCTAGAACACACATCATCTTGGAAATACTGAGCAAAGAATTCAAAGGTGTTAGTTACATAGTATAGCCACCCATGTTGTTTATGCACAGCAAAATAATTTCCCTACCTTCATTAATCGCATCATGACTCCACTAATACAAGGCTATATTTTTAATGAGGAATGCTGAGTCATACCAGGAATTCAGTTATCTTAAACATAATAATAATAATAATAATAATAATAATAATAATAATAATAATAATAATTTATTTATACCCTGCCCATCTGGCTGGGTTTCCCCAGCCACTCTGGGCGGCTTCCAACAAAATATTAAAATACAATTGTCTATTAAACTTTAAAAGCTTCCCTAAACAGGGCTGCCTTCAGATGTCTTCTAAAAGTCTGGTACAGTGGAACCTCAGGTTACATATGCTTCAGGTTACATACGCTTCAGGTTACAGACTCCGCTAACCCAGAAATAGTACTTCGGGTTAGGAACGTTGCTTCAGGATGAGAACAGAAATCGTGCTCCGGCGGCGCGGCAGTGACAGCAGGCCCCATTAGCTAAAGTGGTGCTTCAGGTTAAGAACAGTTTCAGGTTAAGTATGAGCCTCCAGAATGAATTAAGTACTTAACCCGAGGTACCACTGTAGTTGTTTTTCTGTTTTACATCCGGTGGGAGGGCATTCCGCAGTGCAGGTGCCACTACCGATAAGGCCCTCTGTCTGGTTCCCTGTAGCTTGGCTTCTCGCAGTGAGGGAACTGCCAGAAGGCCCTCGGCACTGTACCTCAGTGTCCGGGCAGAACGATATGGGTCGAGACGCTCCTTCAGGTATACTGGGCCGAGGCCGTTTAGGGTTTTTAAGGTCAGAACCAACACTTTGAATTGTGCTTGGAAATGTAATGGGAGCCAGTGTAGGTCTTTCAAGACCAGTGTTATGTGGTCTCAGAGGCCACTCTCAGTAAGCAATCTAGCTGCCGCATTCTGGAATAGTTGACAGCCTTCCGCAGGGCCTGCAAGACAGAGCTGTTCCACCAGGCCTTTGGTAAGGGCGCAGCCTGACCCCCTCCTCTGGCAATCTGCACAAAATTTTGCTTGATGGTTGCCATTAATTTGATTTTAATTTGATTTAATTAATTTTATAATGAATGTTTTAGAATGTTGGACTATTTTGATTGTTGTTAACCACCCTGAGCCCAGCTTCGGCTGGGGAGGGTGGGATATAAATAAAAATTATTATTATTATTATTATTATTATTATTATTATTATTATTATTATTATTATTTCTGGGTCACCTTCAAAGGTAGCCCCACGTAGCGCGCGTTGCAGTAGTCCAAGCGGGAGGTGCACCACTCTGGCGAGACAGTCCATGGGCAGGCAGCGTCTTCGCCTGTGTACCAGGTGGAGCTGATAGACAGCTGCCCTGGACACAGAGTTAACCTGCACCTCCATGGACAGCTGTGAGTCCAAAATGACTCCCAGGCTGCGCACCTGGTCCTTCAGGGGCACTGTAACCCCATTCAGGACCAGGCAGTCCTCCACACCTGCCCGCCTCCTATCCCCCCAAAACAGTATTTCTGTCTTGTCAGGATTCAACCGCAATCTGTTAGCTGCCATCCATCCTCCAACCACCTCCAGATACTCACACAGGACCTTCACCACCTTCACTGGTTGTGATTTGAAAGAGACGTAGAAATGGGTATCATTTGCATACTGTTGAAAACCTAGCCCAAACCCCCTGATGATCTCTCCCAGCGGTTGCATGTAGATGTTGAAAAGCATGGCGGAGAGGACAGAACCCTGAGGCACCCCAGAAGTGAGAGCCCAGGGGTCTGAACATTCAGCCCCACCACCACTTTCTGAACATGGCCCAGGAGGAAGGAGCGGAATCACTGAATAACAGTGCCCCCAGCTCCCAGCACCTCTAGATAGTCCAGAAGGATGTTATGGTCAATGGTGTCAAAAGCCACTGAGAGATCCAGCAGAACTAGGAAACAGCTCTCACCTTTGTCCCTAGCCCGCCGGAGATCATCGACCAGTGCAACCAAGGCAGTTTCAGTCCCATGATGAGGCCTGAATGCCGACTGGAAGGGATCCAAACAGTCCGCTTCTTCCAGGCGAACACACTGTTACCCCATTCAGGTCTAGGGAGTTCCCCCCCCACACACACACCATCCCCCAAGAACAGTCCTTCTGTCTTGTCAGGATTCAACCTCAATCTGTCAGCTGCCATCCATCCAGCAACCATCTCCAGACACTCACCCTGGATGATTTAATACATACACACCAGAAAATGCATCTGTGTACACAACTGAATTGAACTTGGGCCACAGTACAGCCCCACAAACTCAGGGCCCATCTATCCTGGATCCTTTCCAAAATTAGTTCAGAGGCATGACTAATGTTTCAGCCCCACCAAGTGTCCCTATTTTCCAGGGACTGTCCCAGATTTTCAGAAGTTTCTGATTTGATCCCAGAATATCCTAATTATATATATCTGACCAGGAAGAAGGGGAGATTTTATATTTTTGTCCCCCTCTCAAATTATGAGCAAATGGATCCAATTTTGCTGAGTTCTTTCACAAAATTGTAGAACAAAAGCTAAAAGATACCTATTCTAATCCTCGTGTGATTCAAGGCTTATAAAAAGCAGAAATAGCAGAATCACCGAGCATCCTTGTATGCTGTATAGCATTTGGGTATTTAGCCAATGATGAAGCACCACAGAGGCAGATTTAGAGGAGCATGGACTGCAAGAAGATGAAACCTATCCATTCTAAAGGAAATCAGCCCTGAGTGCTCACTGGAAGGACAGGTCCTGAAGCTGAGGCTCCAATACTTTGGCCACCTCATGAGAAGAGAAGACTCCCTGGAAAAGACTCTGATGTTGGGAAAGATTGAGGGCACATGGAGAAGGGGACGACAGAGGATGAGATGGTTTGACAGTGTTCTCGAAGCAACTAACATGAGTTTGACCAAACTGCAGGAGGCGGTGGAAGACAGGAGTGCCTGGCATGCTCTGGTCCATGGGGTCATGAAGAGTCAGACACAACTAAATGACTAAACAACATAGAATGCAAGGTGAGAGATGGGGGGAGGTGACAAATTTTGGTGTCCCACAGGGTGCCACTGAAATTTGACCCCAAAGTCTGCCAGTGGCCACCAGATTATAAAGAGAGCAAGTGACGGGGAGATATCTGAGGTCAGAACTGCCAAAGCATTTGTTATATATAGCCATGTTTCTATTCCTGCAAAATAATGAAGGGGGGGGGAGAGGAATGATGCCTTATTTTTCTGAAGCAGATTTAACTTTAGACCCCCCAAGAAGAATTGTTTCACAACAAAGAGGCCTGTTTTCTTGAACGTAAATGAGCAATAAACCCTTGACAGGGAGTGCCTTTCTGCTGAAGTAAATCCATCTCCTTCATGCTTCATTTTCTGGAGGATTTTGAAAATTCCTATTCTCCCAGGCATTTAAAAGCTGAAAGGCGCTGCTCCTAGCAGCCTTGAATTTACTGTATTATCTGGAACCAGTTATTGCTAATTTTCAATGTTCTTATGGTTACTCAACCTTTTAAGATTTTTTTTTTTAAAAAAAAACAAACAGTTTCTTAATATACATCTTTCTTTTATATTTACTAGTGTCTTTTTTCTGTTGTCACCTGTCCTGGTTCCTTCGGAGGAATGGTGGGGTTGCAATACATGTTAATAAATGAATATGGCTGAAAACAAAATACTGATCCTTTAAGGATTGTACGTCTAACACCTAATTCTGCTTCCTGCAGATTTTTAACAGATCTGGCTTCTTATCCAATGACAGCTAGGCACCCTCAGGAGTCTTGCACTTTGAAAAACCAGTTGAATATTCAGCCTGAGTTCCTTTGGGAGGAATGATGGGATGGAACTTTAATAAATAATTAAAAAAAACACACGAAGTGTCAACAGTCCTGCTCCATGTTGATTATAAAGGGGGTGCATAGTCTGTCAAAGTCTTCTCTCTTATGGTTTATTGAGACCCCAGATAGAGAGATATGGAGCTGCATTTGGTTCCCAGGACAGGGGATCCCAACCCTAGGTACATATTATAAAAGGGCCCCATAGTTTCTCAAACTGTTGTCTCTTTTGGCTTCCCTCAGTCAGGCACATGAGCAATTGTATCCAATTAGAGAAAATTATGAAAGCACAGTTTTTTGGCAGGTACATTATGGAAAGACTCTTCTTCAGCAGGTACACTGGGTGAGCCCCACTTGAAGCCAATTAGGAGTTTGGCTGCTGTAAGAAGATATGCAGGAAATTTCAGCTGGCCAGAACTTGCATCAGCCTGCTAAATCAGGCCATCTGTTCAAGAAAACCATTTTCACAGTGGCCAACCAGATGCCTGGCATAGCCAGCAAGCACGACTTGAGAACAACTCCACAGCTGGTTCCCAGAAGCAGACATTAAGAACCAAACTGCCCCAGATGGCAGACATAGAACATAACCATCAAGTTTAGTAGCCATCAATACACAAATTCATGGAGGATGAGGGTAATCTGCAATTTAACACATCCAAGTTGTTGGACACCATTACTTCTTCTGATACCAGATTCCAAAGCCTAAATACATGCTGTGTGATGCAGTTATTGCTTCCATCTGTCCTGAATTTTCCCTCCTTCCGTTTCATTGCTTGTCCACGGGTTCTATTGTTATGAGAGAAGGTTACTTGACAGAATGGCTACATTTCCTCTGGTATGAAAGCCAAGAAGCCTTTGGGAGTTTGCTCTGCTCATGCCTTGTTTTGAGGTAATCCCAAGGGCATCTGCTTCAACTCTCTGAGAACAGGATCCTGAACTAAATGAGCTTTTGGTGTAGTCAGTGGCGTAGCGTGGGGGGTGCCAGGGGTGCCAGCCGCACCGGGCGCAACATCTGCGGGGGGCACGAGTCCAGAGGGAAGGGACAAGTTCCTTCCTCGGCCGGGCTCCCGCTGCCGCCACCGCCAGCCTTGCGCCCTAGCACGCGCGCCCCCCGCCGCCGCTGCGGCTGCGCTCCACTCACTGCTCGCAGGAGGAGCAGCCGCTGCAGCAGCGCTGACGCCGCCACCGACGCCTGGCCGGGCACGGGCAGCCTCCGCACCCTGACGCCGACGCCATCCCCTTCCCCCTTTTTTTCCCGAGCTGGGGGAGGGGGAGGTTTTAAAAGGGGGTCTTGCATTGGCGATCCTGCAGCACTTTGGGCCGCACGACGCGAGGGCGCAGCACGGATCAGCCACGACCCCACCCCGTGCATTTCCCGGGGAAAAGTGCTCCGCGTGGGAGGCGCGTTTCCCCTTCATTCCCTCTCGTGCAAATCCTCCTTGGGTTCCCTCCCCCGTCTTTCCTCTCCCTACCTCACAAAAGCCTCACCTCGTCGCCTCCTCGCTGCCTCTCGCCTCCGCAGGAGCGTTTCCCTCCGCGGAAGAAGGAGCAGGGCCCTTCTGCAACTTTGGATTGCAACTTCCTGCTTCCCTGGGAAACAGAGCCCGGCCGGGTCAGTTGTCCAGCGGAGGGCCAGTTCCCCCTCCCTCCCTCTCTCTGCAACCCTTGCGCCCCCCCTGCGTACTACTTGCAATGCAACTTCCGCGCTCCATGCGCTTTCATAAAATTTGTCAAGCTGGAAGGGAGCCGAGGGTCATCTAGTCCCACCCGCTACAATGCAGTAATACGCCGCTGCCCCCTACAAGGGATCGAACCTGCAACCTTGGCCTTATCAGCGCCGTGCTCTTAAACTGAGCCATCCGGGCTCCCCTTTCCCCTACCTTCTTGCGTGCCTGAACCTGTCCGCGTTTTGCATTCTAACACTTGCAAGCTCCATCCTCCAGCAGTTCCCTGACGCCGGCTGCGCTTCCTTTTAGGCCAATACTTGGCAGCCATAAACTCGCACCGTGTCCAATATCCTATAAAAAGCATTAATCGGAATACCTTGCAACATTTCATCAAAGAAAATTGAGACGCCCTATTCCATAATAATAATAATAGTAATAATTTTATTATTTATACCCTTCCCATCTGACTGGGCTGCCCCAGTCACCTTGGATAAAAATATAATAAAACATGAAACATTTAAAAAAACTTCCCTTCAGATGACTTCTGAAGTTGTAGTTACTTATCTCCTTGGCTTGGGGGGTGTCTAATAAAAATAAAAACAAATTATTTATACCCTGCCCATCTGGCTGGGCTTCCCCAGCCACTCTGGGCGGCTTCCAAAAAAATATTAATACGTCAAACATTAAAAGCTTCCCTAAACAGGGCTGCCTTCAGATGTCTTCTAAAAGTCTGGTAGTTGTTCTTCTCTTTGACATCTGGTGGGAGGGCGTTCCACAGGGCAGGTGCCACTACTGAGAAGGCCCTCTGCCTGCTTCCCTGTAACCTCACTTCTTGCAGGGAGGGAACCGCCAGAAGGCCCTCGGCGCTGGACCTCAGTGTCCGGGCAGAATGATGGGGGTGGAGACGCTCCTTCAGGTCTACTGGGCCGAGGCCGTTTAGGGCTTTAAAGGTCAACACCAACACTTTTGTGCTCAGAAATGTACAGGGAACCAATGTAGGTCTTTCAATGTAACTTCATACATTATTGTTGTTGTTGTTGTTGTTGTTGTTGTTGTTTAGTCATTTAGTCATATCTGACTCTTCGTGACTCCCTGGACCAGAGCACGCCAGGCACTCCTGTCTTCCACTGCTTCCCGCAGTTTGGTCAGACTCATGTTTGTGGCTTCCCCTCCCCATCCAGCTTGGTTTCCCTAGCCACTCGGAAACCCGAACCCTATGGAAATAGGGATGTCAAGGTTGCAGGTTCGATCCCCGCACGGGACAGCTGCGTGGTCCTGCATCTTTCCTCAGGGCCTGCAAGACAGAGCTGTTCCGCCTGGCCTTTGGTTTGGACTCAGTGGGACCCTTATGTCTTCCCTCCCCTTACAGTTTTGATTTGTGGGCTACTTTTAAAATGAGGCTGCTTTTCAAATTGCATTTTAGCCTGTATTTTAAATTGGTCCCTCCCCCCATTATGTTTCTATTGTAATTTTACCGGTGTTAGCCGCCCTGAGCCCGGCTCTGGCTGGGGAGGGCGGGGTATAAATAAAATGTGTCATCATCATCACCACAGGGGGTTGGACTAGATGACCATCGGGTCCCTTCCGACTCTATGATTCTATGATTCTATAAAGTCAAGTGTTACCGGAAAAATCCGAGGGCGTGCTCGCACTCGAGTGCTAAAATCCACGGGTTAGGGGGCGCAAATTACTTGCCTTGCCCCGGGTGCTGACAACCCACGCTACGCCACTGGGTGTAGTCCAGAAGGGATCCTCTTATGTCCCTGACTCCTCAGTGCATCTCCAGTGGCCTATCAAATAATACTAATCTGCCCTGGTTGCCATGAACTGTGTAGCAAATTTCCAGAAGAATTGTGCACTATAGCCCAAAGTCAGCTGCAGTTAAATACTTTATTCAGTATCTTTATTGCGGTCCATCGACCCATAACATGGATTCAGAATAAAATACAGATACATACAGACAACCCCCCAGGGAAGGAAGACCAAAGCGTTATTTGTTTAGTCAACATACCCATGACTAAACAAAGAACACTTTCGTCTTCCTTCCCTGGGGGTTGTCTGTATGAATCTGTATTTTATTCTGAATCCATGTTATGGGTCGTTGCACCACAATAAAGATTATTATTATTATGCATTATCAACCTCTTGATAAGCAGATAGGTGGGTAGATTTTTGGAATTCTTTTTGACATTTCCATGATGTTACTCAGGCTTTCCTCTGCTCCCTCTGCACATCAGATTCGTAGACCTCCCCAGTCCCACCCCATGCAGCTACTTCTAGCCACGAGTTTAACCTCTCAAGGACCCATGTTTGAGACCACTTCTCTCTTCTATTCTGCAGGCCTGCTTTGCACCCATTTTCCCTTTCGCACCCCATGCCCCCTCCCCTTCTTTTTGTGCAACCCACTTGGAAGGGAAGCCAGCGTGTGGTTGCCTCCTGTATCTTCCTCCTGCCACAGATTACAACTAATATGCCCCTTCTCACCTTCCACCCAATTTGGAAGCCACCCCTCCTATTCTGCAGACTCTTTCATGCCCCTGCTTTTGTCTTCACCAGGTCTCCATGCCAGCTGCTCCATTCTTGTTTGTTTGTTTGTTTGTTTTGCAACCCTCCTGGCACAGTCTTCTTGTACTTTACCTCCTTTTCCACTCCTTCTCTTTGCTCATCTCAACTTTCCCTTGCACACAGGTCCCCCACTTCCACTCCTTCACCTCTCTCCCACTTTGCAGTCTCCTTTGCGGAAATGAACATGCACACGCACTATTATCACCTTCACTCCTAACTTCCCCCTTCCTCATTTTATAATGCTCCCTGGCACACAAGCCTTCTCCCTTTCTAGGTTTCCTCTTCTCTGCTTTTCTGCAGCCTGTTTTAGCCACACACATAAGGCTGATATGCTTATTTGACTCTTATCCTGTTGGCTGGTTGTTCAGTTAGAGACAATTAACTTCAGCTTATTGCAGTTGTGTGTTTCTGAGTGTTCCCATTTTAGCAGTTTCATAGTGTGGGAGCATGGGGGGCATGCCCCTGGGCACATGTTTGTGAGGGGGCAAGACCAGGTGCCCCCATGACACAACAATCAAAAGTGTCTTTACACACAGAGAGAGACATTCACACAAACACATCCTTCAGAGCAAGCAAGGGATATAAGCAATTTGTCATTTTAGATAATATGATGAAACCATGCTTCTTCAGCAGGTACATAATGGAACCACTCTTCTTCCAAGGTATACTGGGTGATCACCACTTCAGCACAATTAAGATTATGGCTGCCCTCAGATTTCATAACAACTTCAAGTGGCAAGAACTTAGCCTGCAGGATCAGGTCATCTCTCCATCTCCTCTGAGGACACGTCAGCCCAAAATCTACTCTAATTTGCTGTCATGAGCACATGCTGCCGCAGTAAAGGCCAAAAAAATTTCCCAAAAAAACCCCCACAAGAGTTAGGTAATAATTTGAAATAGTCCACAACTTTATTGAATACAGAAGTAAGTAGGATTTCGCCAAGGCATTGGGTATCAATGTGGTATCAAGCAGCCCATCTGTTGGTTGATAAATAGGGAGTCACCCCTAACATGGACCAAGTGCACTGACCCCACTTGGGCTGCCAATGGGAAAGCTGCTAAAGCCCAATGTTCCCCGTGTGTAATTCTGGACAGAGACACCCTTCCTGGACCTATATTGAAAAAGGTGGGGGAGTGAATACCCAGATAGAAAATGCTGGATTGTTTTTTAAAGATAATTTTGATTTCCAATTTTCTCTATTAATTCTTCTAACTGATTTATGTTGTAATTGTTATATTCAATTATGTTACTATTATTAATTGCTTGTAAGCCACTTTGTGACTCGTGGGAGTGAAAAGCAGCATAGAAATAAAATAAATGAAATAAAATGTAGCTCAAAGTGTGGCTAGGCAGGTCTCAAGTTTCTGTATCTTCTCTTCCAGCATGGCAACCATTTTGCAATTGCACTTGGGCTGATGAAATATGATGCCATATGTCGCAATCAGGAGTTCAAAATACAGTGAAGTACACTGTTGCCAATGAAATGATGTACTCAATGGGTACTGGGTTATCTATAAATGACCATCTTTGTATCTCCAAAACAGGATAGAATCATAGAATCATAGAGTTGGAAGAGACCACAAGGGCCATCGAGTCCAACCCCCTGCCAAGCAGGAAACACCATCAGAGCACTCCAGACATATGGTTGTCAAGCCTCTGCTTAAAGACCTCCAAAGTAGGAGACTCCACCACACTCCTTGGCAGCAAATTCCACTGTCAAACAGCTCTTACTGTCAGGAAGTTCTTCCTAATGTTTAGGTGGAATCTTCTTTCTTGTAGTTTGGATCCATTGCTCCGTGTCCACTTCTCTGGAGCAGCAGAAAACAACCTTTCTCCCTCCTCTATATGACATCCTTTTATATATTTGAACATGGCTATCATATAACCCCTTAACCTCCTCTTCTGCAGGCTAAACATGCCCAGCTCCCTTAGCCATTCCTCATAAGGCATCGTTTCCAGGCCTTTGACCATTTTGGTTGCCCTCCTCTGGACACGTTCCAGTTTGTCAGTGTCCTTCTTGAACTGTGGTGCCCAGAACTGGACACAGTACTCTAGGTGAGGTCTGACCAGAGCAGAATACAGTGGCACTATTACTTCCCTTGATCTAGATGCTATACTCCTATTGATGCAGCCCAGAATTGCATTGGCTTTTTTAGCTGCCGCGTCACACTGTTGGCTCATGTCAAGTTTGTGGTCAACCAAGACTCCTAGATCCTTTTCACATGTACTGCTCTCAAGCCAGGTGTCACCCATCTTGTATTTGTGCCTCTCATTTTTTTTGCCCAAGTGCAATACTTTACATTTCTCCCTGTTAAAATTCATCTTGTTTGTTTTGGCCCAGTTCTCTAATCTGTGAAGGTCGTTTTGAAGTGTGATCCTGTCCTCTGGGGTGTTAGCCACCCCTCCCAGTTTGGTGTCATCTGCAAATTTGATCAGGATGCCCTTGAGTCCATCATCCAAGTCGTTGATAAAGATGCTGAATAAGACGGAGCCCAAGACAGAACCCTGTGGCACCCCACTAGTCACTCTTCTCCAGGATGAAGAGGAACCATTGATGAGCACCCTTTGGGTTCGGTCAGTCAGCCAGTTACAAATTCACTGAGTGGTAGCATAGTCAAGACCGCATTTTACCAGCTTCTTTACAAGAATATCATGGGGCACCTTGTCAAATGCCTTGCTGAAATCAAGGTAGGCTACATCCACTGCGTTCCCTTCATCTACCAGGCTTGTAATTCTGTCAAAAAAACGAGATCAGGTTAGTCTGACATGACTTATTTTTCAGAAATCCATGCTGACTATTGGTGGTCACAGCATTCCTTTCTAGGTGCTCACAGACTGTTTGCTTAATGATCTGCTCCAGAATCTTCCCTGGTATTGATGTCAGACTGACTGGGCAGTAATTATTTGGGTCCTCTCTTTTCCCCTTTTTGAAAATAGGGACAACATTTGCCCTCCTCCAGTCTGCCAGGACTTCGTCTGTTCTCCAGGAATTCTCAAAGATGACTGCCAGTGGTTCTGAGATCACACCTGCCAGTTCTTTTAATACTCTTTGATGCCGTTCATCTGGCCCTGGAGACTTGAATACATCTAGACTAGCCAAGTATTCTTGTACTATCTCCTTAGTTATTCTGGGCTGTGTTTCCTCTGCTGAATCATTTGCTCCAAATTCTTCAGGTCGGGCATTGTTTTCTTTATTGGAGAAGACTGAGGCAAAGAAGGCATTGAGGAGTTCAGCCCTTTCTGTGTCCCCTGTTTGCATTTCACCATCTTGACAACCATATGTCAGGAGTGCTCTGATGGTGTTTCCTGCTTGGCAGGGGGTTGGACTCGATGGCCCTTGTGGTCTCTTCCAACTCTATGATTCTATGATTCTATGATTCTATCTTCTCCTCTGAGTGACCCCACTGTTTCTTTGTTCTTCCTTTTGCTACGAACATACCCATAAAAGCCTTTTTTGTTGCTTTTAACCTCTCTAGCAAGCCTGAGTTCATTCTGTGCTTTAGCTTTTCTGACTCATCATCAATCTTTTTATTCGACCGTCAGTCAGGAAAAAGTACATTTGTCAATACACAGTTAAAAAAAACTCCAAGAAGATTTTAGAACTTAGCCAACACTAAAATGGGCTAAACAAATAGCCCCATATCAATACAGTCAATTTTAGTCTTGCGACGCTTAAAAGCTAAAAAAAGAAATTTGGCCACCAAGGAAGGTATAGCTCTAGTGACGTTATTCAGCAAATGTAAAACCTGGTTTTCTCTGGGTAGGAAGCTAGATTGACATAGGAGTGGGTCTATAAAATTTTGTCTAAGCGCTGCATAAGAAGGGCAAGTCAAGAGAATGTGTTCGGTGGACTCAACCACACCCATGGCACAATGACAGGTTCTCTGGGTGTATGGTACTCCCCTGTACCTTCCCCACAATATCGCAGAGTCGAGGACATTTAATCTAGCCGCTGTAAGAAGTCTACGGTATTCCACATAGTGAATTTCTGCAAGGTAGGGGGCTGGTATGGTCCGATAAATCTGGTCCCCTAGGAACATCCCTGGTTTTATCTGGGCTATGTCCTCTTGTCTGGCAATGTCACTCAATCTCTGGGAGATCACAGCTCTAGCTTGATTGTACGTCATAGACTCAAGGTAAAGGTGAGACAATCCGCAGGATTGAACCTCGTTAGTGACCTCCCTTTCCCACGATGATTGGAAATCGTCCCTCAATATCAAGGGGGCAATACCCACTGGTTTAAAACAAAGCTTGAGCCATAGCCAGAGCTTCGTCTTCAAGGCCACATACCGTAGAGCTTGCCAGCCGACCTCTAATCTCATAACCGCACCCACTACCGAGGGGGGAATCCTAAGGATGGCTCTAAGGAATCGCATTTGGATAGAATCCAGTTTCAAAAAATCCCTACGGGAGCCTAAAGAGATGCCCACCAAAAGAAGGGGGAGGACTTTCATTTGAAAGAGTCTCAAAGCTATCTTCAGTGATTGAGCCTGATTCTTAGCGTATAGGGATCTAATCTGGATGGCTGCTTTAGATGCGTTGGTTGTTATGTAGTCTCTATGGGCCAGAAAAGACCTATTTGACCGTATTACTTGTCCCAGATATTTAAAGCAGTTAACCTGCTCTAAGGGAATCCCGTTCATCGACCATTGATGGAGTCTTGGTCGGGCAGAGAAGACCATGATCTTGGTCTTAACATAGTTGGGTTGAAGCTCATGCTGATCACAGTATTCATGTAGAGCTTGCAGCATTCTCCTTAGTCCAATAGGGGATCTGGCAAGAAGTGCGGCGGCGTCCGCATACAGAAGAACATTCAGAGATCGGCCTGCTAATTTGGGGGAGGGGGTGGAAAGCATCATTGGAAATGTGGGTCACCAGTGAGTTAATGTAAAAATTAAACAATGCTGGGGCCAATAGACAACCCTGTCTTACCCCTCTAGTGGTGGTAACAGGGTTGGAGACTAGGCCTTTATTGTCTAGCCTGATTCTCAGAAAGGTGTTTGTATGGAGCCTGATAATCAGATGACGATCGATCTTTGTAGCAGCCAGTTTTGTCCATAGCTGCTTTCTAGAGATTCGATCAAATGCATGCTTAAGGTCAATGAAAGCCACATGAAGAACCTTTGGGGCTTTACCGGCATACTTTTCCGCCAGGTGATTCAAGGTTAATATTTGGTCTATGGTAGATCTTCCAGGGCGAAAACCCGCCTGTTCGTCAACAATGATATTGTCGTCCTCCATCCATTTCGATAGTTTGTTTAGCAGGTACCCCGAGTAAATCTTCCCAATGACATTTAGCAGGCTGATTGGCCTAAAGTTGCTCGGCTCTGTACGTGGGCCTTTCTTATGTATTAATACAATCAACGCAGAGCTCCAGCTTGAGGGAAATTTTGCTGTTTTGTTTATGTGCGTGTAAAGTGCTGCTAAAAGTGGGATCCACCAATCTTTATTTGCTTTGATGGCATCAATGGATATAAGGTCATCACCGGGGGCCTTGCCTGCTTTAAATCGATCTATGAGAATTTCAACTTCAGGGCATGTAACTGGGTCCCAATCGGGCAGTGCTTCCGGCTCCACCATATCTCCGCAGGCATCATGAGCTGCATACAGATCGGCGAAGTATCTTTCCCAAGTGTCCACTGAGATGTGGGGTTCTATTCTTGCAAGCGGCCTACCCAGGTATCTGGAAATTAACTGCCAAAAAGAAGCTGGATTTCTATTCTCTGCAGCTATCAAAAGGTTGTTCCAATTGCTTCTTTCTGCCTCGAGCTTCTTTTCCTTTAGTAGGGCTTTATAACTTCTCCTGAGGGTGATAAGACGGTTATTTGGCATGGGGACATTTGATGCTCTGTATGCCAACCATTCATCATACAGATGATTCTTGAAGTTTTTGCATTCCTCATCGAACCATTTTTTGTGGAAAAACTGTTTACCATGCTTGGTGGGGGGCCGAGCTAGTGTTGGTTTTAGAAGTTCTACTAAATCGTCATACATTGGTAGAGGCTCATCCGCCTGCATAAGGGAAGCCCTTTTCATTTGGAGCTGATCAGACCAGAGAAGTTCGTTCAACTGCTGGGCCGAATTGGAGGTCCATTTAAGGGCTGTAGGTCTTATCTCCAGATGATCATTTGATAGGTGCACAAAGGAGTGCCTATCAAGTTCGTCAGCCAGAGTCAGGGAAATTTCTAGAGGGAAGTGATCACTCTCCAATCTTGAAGCCACCTTAAAGCTGGATATTTTTGGGGTAAGGTCAGGAGATATCCATACAAAATCAATAGTGGATGCGCGTGAACCTGACCAATAGGTGAATTCGGCAGGGTAGTCCGAGCTGACTGCCCCATTTAGCAGGAGGAAATTGAGGGCCAGCAGGGTTTGCCTGCATTTGAAACCTGCGTAAGTGGCTATGTTATCTTTGAATTTCCTTGGTAAAAGATCTGTAGTCATAAGAGGTGAAGAAGGGTACTTACTAAATTTAGAGAATAAAATTTGGTCAGTATGTGACAGGCATCCATTAAAATCTCCCGCCAACAGAAAAGTGGCTTCGGGATATTTATCAAAAAGCGTTTCCAATGTCACTTGGATTTCCTGCCATCTCAGATCAACCAAATTTCTCTTATAAATTGGACATAAGTAGATATTGATCACTACTATCGTTTCTTCTGCTGTTTCCAACTTTATAATCAGCATGAGTGACCACTGGATGTCAATTTTTTCCGCCTGAAGATTTATGGCTAAGGAAACAAAAGTAGCCAAGCGTCCTTGCAGTCTACCATGTGATAACGAGTTCTGCGTGGCATTCAGGTAGAAGCCCTTGTATCCTGTTAGATAGAAGTCCTCACAGGCCCATGACTCTTGAAATAGAAGGATGTGGCTGCCATTTATATAAGCAACAAATGATGGATCTGTCAGTTTAGATTTAATACCAGCCACATTCCATGAGAGTAGTGTAAGAGGCCGCTTTGTGTTTCCCTCAAGTCATGATTTCTCTTGCGTGGTTAATCCTGGAGAATCCAAATGGGGGTGCACGCTGCGTGAAGGGGCAGTAGGGTGAAAAAAAGCAGTGATTTTTTATTGTTTGCATATCAGATTCAAGTTATCACATGTCACAGGAGCAGCCAGTGGCTGGGGCGAATTTATAGATCGCTGTAAGAGAAAATCTTGGTACGAGGGGGTGTTACTAACCGGCAAGTCCATAGACTCGTCGTTTGCCGTATGCTCTGTAGTTGCAGGAGTCGTGCCTTGAGGATCGAGGCTTGTTGATGGGAAAGCACTATGTAAGACAGAAGGAAGACATCCTTTTCGGTTAGCTTCCAGTAGCTTGTTTAGCCCTGCCACTGCCTCAGTGTTTGTGCAAAGGGCTACTGGATCTCCCAGTGTCTCTTGCATCGTCATGGTATCAGCACAAGGAATGCAGCCATTTTGAGGATTGGAGATCGTTATCGCTGCAGGGGGGTCCACATAGGCTTGTGTCTGCCAATCTTTAGAAGCATCTATAATGGCCAAAGCTGGACCCGTCAAAGCTCTACACCTTAAGGCAGTCCCTTCTTGCCGGTGGGATGGTCAGCTAGTAAGTCGTGGGGAGGGGTTCATAGAAGGGTCCGTTGCTGCCAATTCCGGTCATAATCCTCAGTCCTCCTTGTAGACCGGCTACCCAAATTTGCTGAGTTTGGGATTCTCCCAATAATGCCCCTACAGTTGTTAAAGAAGCATCTTTGTGGAAAGATTCCAAACCAGTTGAGGCGATTTCGAAGTTTGCTCAAAAGTGCAGGAAGCCTGGGCGAGTCGAACTTGAGCAACAAGCACTTAAATTTTGGAGTCTCTGGCAGCCATTCTAATGATAGGAGACCACCCTGGGCCAAGTAGGACCTGGTCAACATTCGCAATGAGATCACAGCAGCTTTACAATTTCTCCAGGCATAATGGGGGAAGCAGGAGTGAGCGATGTTCAAGCATATATTGTTAGGGGTGAGTTGGAGGTTTACTAGCTGCTGCCCCCTACTTAGGCTCTGTGCCTCATGATTACCAGGTCCCTGATGATTTAAGGACGGATTCAAAATCGAAGCAGGGGTTTTGGTGAAGGCATTTAGTTTTTCCTCTAACATATTGATGGAAGCTGATAGCGCCTTTATTTCGTCAGCCAAGTGCAGGCAATATTTCTGCAAAGTCCTCAGCTCCACTGATCGTACTATATCACATAAAGATTTACGATGAGGATCAGGGTAGGGAGAGAGGCCATCTGGGCTGGAGGTCATGTCCAACAGCGATTTGTCTCCTGGCAAGGGAGTATTAGAAGTCGTTGTGGGGTCGTATGGACAATCTACCTGCTTGGAGGTGTTTAAAAGGTTGTTTGTAGTCATTGCAGGATCATGTAGGCAATCTAACTGCTTGGAAGTAACAGGTGAAGGAGGCACAAGATTGCAGAAAAACTCCTCCAATGATGAGATAGAAGGCTCTAAGATCTTAGGTGGTGAATCCAGCTCAGTAGGCTTCAAAACCTTAGACATAGGTTCTGAGGCATTAAAGGAACAATCTTCCACAGAAGAGGTACGGCCACATTTTAGGTTCGTCATGCTAAACCCCTTGAGTGGCTCGGTTATCTAAGAGTCCTTCAAAGGGTAAGCAAGAGCTGGTGGAATGCCAGGGAAGCGCGGCCGGTGGCTGCCCAAGTTACAGCTAATCAGGTTGTTAGTGAAGCTCATTATGGAGATTTATGGCGCTGGCTTTGCAAGCTTCCACAGGGTGAATTCCTGGCGTTATCATCAAAACATTATTGTGCCAACTTCCAGAGAAAAATAGGAGCGGAGTAACTTACAGCATGAACTTAGAAAGGGAGGAGAGCTCCGGCAAGCGTGTCTTACTTCGTCGCCATCTTGGCAATTGAACCCGCTTTTCTGACTTTGTGTCTACACGTGCTGGCTATTTGTTTGAATTCCTCTTTGGTGGTTCCCCCCTTTTCCATTTTTTGTACACATCCTTTTTTAATCTTTACTCAGTTAAAAGTTCTTTAGATAGCCACCCTGGCTTCTTTAGGAACCTTCCATGTTTCCGTCTCATTGGTATTGCCTGAAGTTGTGCTTTTACTATCTCCCTCTTAACAAACTCCCAGCCATCATGAACTCCCTTTCCTTTTAATATTACTGTCCATGGGATCTCACCCAGCACTTCCCTAAGTTTTATGAAGTCGGCTTTCTTAAAGTTAAGAAATTGAGTCCTAGTATGCTTGGCTGCTCCCTTCCGCTGTATAGTAAACTTCAGAAGAGCATGATCACTCGCGCCTAATGATCCTTCCACTTCTACCCCACTAACCAGGTCATCAACATTGGTTAGGACCAGATCTAAAATGGCTGTTCCTCTTGTTGCTTCTCCCACTTTCTGGACAATGAAGTTGTCTGCAAGGCCAGTGAGGAATCTGTTTGACCTTATGCTCTTGGCTGAGTTTGACATCCAACAAATATCCGGGTAATTGAAGTCCCCCATTACTGCTATCTCCCTTCCTTTTGCATGCTTGGCCATCTGTTCCAGGAAGGCATCATCTATGTCCTCCGTTTGGCTTGGGGATCTATAGTAAACTCCCACAATGAGGTCTCTTGTTATTCTTCTCTCCCTTAATTTTGACCCAAATGCTCTCACTTTGGCTTTGAGGTTCTAAATCTTGGATCTCTTCACAGGTATACACATCCCTGACATATAACACCACTCCTCCTCCTTTCTTGTCTGGTCTGTTTCTCTGAAATAGATTGTATCCCTCCATTATTACATTCCAATCGTGGGACTTATCCCACCAGGTTTCAGTGATGCCTATTATGTCATATTTTGTTTGCTGTACCAAGAGCTCAAGCTCATCTTGTTTATTTCCCATGCTTTGCGCATTAGTGTACAGACATTGAAGTCCATTAATCATTCCCCCGTGTCTCTTATTTAAGGATTTTTTCCTCCCACCACTAGGTCTGCGTGCTGTTTTCTCCATTTGGTCTATGACATTTGGATGATCATCTTCATCAATTGATAGACTCCTACCTTCAGGAGCGCTGTCTCCCTCCCCCACATTAGTCAGTTTAAAGCCCTCCTGATGAGGTTTCTGAGATTTTTGGCAAAAACATTTCTCCCAACCGTTGTGAGGTGCAGCCCATCGCTTGCCAGAAGTCCATCTTCAAGAAACTGCAGTCCGTGATCTAAGAATCCAAACCGTTCCTGTTTACACCATTTGCGAAGCCAGCTGTTCACTTCCACTATTTTCCCCTCTCTCCCTGGGCCATGTCATTCAACTGGGAGGACAGATGAGATGACAATTTGTGCATTTAATTGCTTCAATTTCCTGCCCAGAGCCTCGTAGTCTCTTTTGATGTTCTGGAGGCTATTGCTTGCAGTGTCATTGGTTCCCACATGAACCAAGAGGAAGGGGTATTTGTCAGTGGGTTTTATGATTCCTTGCAGTCGTTCAGTTACATCTTGGATCTTAGCCCCAGGGAGATAGCACACTTCCCAAGACATCTTGTCAGGCCCACAGATCACTGCTTCTGTTCCCCTCAGTAGGGAATCCCCTATCACCACTACACGCCTCCTCTTAGGTTTGGTCGGGGTTCTTCCGTGAGCTGTCTGTTCCAAGGTCGCCTGCACATTCCCTGAGGACTGACTTTGCTGCTCATCTTCATATACCTGATCGACTGTAATGAGGGAGAGATCCTCAAATGGAGTCTGCTCTTCATCTTCCATGCTAGGGGAGAGAACCTCAAAGCAATTGTGTATTTCTAAACAATCAGAGTGAACCCTGGGCCTCCTACTTCTTTGAGTCACATTTCTCCATATATCTGGCTCCTATGTTGGTGAACTATCCTCCTTCTCAGGGGAGTCCCCTGTCTCCTCCTTGGTGGAGACAGTGTGCTCTGTTGCTTCCAAGAAGAGCTCCAGTTCTCTAATTCTTTGGAGCGTAGCTACACGTTCCTCCAGTTGCTGCAATTGCTGCAGGTAAAGCTGCCTGCAACCTTTGGCAAGATGGCAAACATTGCGCAGGAACCGCAGGCAACTGCAGCTGTTCCCTCACCCTCCATCTTGAGAACGTGTCATTGGGGGTGGCTACAGCGGTCCTCCATCATAAAAAGCGTGAAGACAGGACAAATATCTTCCCCCCAAAAAAACCTAGGTCTCCCCCAACAAACGTTTGAGACTAGCTCCCCTAAATCTAAAAGATGGATCAAACTGCTGCCCTGCAAGCTCTGATAAGCTCCTCCCACAGCTAATCACCTGCCTCAACAGAAACCCTGCCCCCTCTGACCTTTGCACAGGGAGAGCAGCTAATCAGCCACAAAGAAACACACACACAAGAAAACCCTTTTTGCTCCTTCTTCAGCTGCTTCCCTGCAAGCTTCGATAGCCACCCTTATAGTTGCTCAAGGAGAGCATACAGTTGCTCTTCAAGGCTATTCAGTGTCACAATTGTGGAATTGTCTGCTATCTACAGAAAAACTGTCAAAAAGCCCAGATTTCCAAATAGCCAAGGGGAGCTCAGAGAAAGGAGCGGCCAGTAGCAGAGAGCATGCTAAGCCCCAGTCCAAGCATGGTCTTGTTTTGATTACACCAGAGACATCAGCGTTGACTTGGAATGCTTTTGTTGTCGACACAGGAGCTACAGCCCATCTGACTGGATGCAAGGGATTGTTTACCACTTTTGAGGATCGGCGTTACACTGTCAAGCAAGTGGACGGTCATGAGTTGGAAGCCACTGGGTTTGGAGCTGTGTTTCTTGAGAGTCTCCAAATCACTGTGTGCTGGTCCCGGGGGTAAGGTACCTTGGGTGTAGCAGAGTCCACACGAAGAGGGGCAAGGTCCGAGGCAGAGAGCCGGGCGGGGAACAGGTACGCTGGAACAGGAGGCTGTGCAGGGAACAGGAACACCGGATGGTCGGGAACAGGAGGCCGAGCAGGGAACAGGAGTACCGGATAGTCAGGAACAGGAGGCCGAGCAGGGATCAGGAACACAGGAAGGTCCGAAGCCAACAACGACGTTGCTCCCGCAACCTGGGGCCGGGCTGACTGGGCTTTTATCCTCTTCTAAGGCCAGGGGCGGTCCCGGCCCCCAGGAGCCCCGCCTCCTCTGGCCTTAAGGCGAGCACTCCTCCTGGGGGCAACCAGTTCCCTTCGCCTCTCTGCCCTAAGCCTCTGCAGATCAGGAGAGGCCGAAGGGTTACTGGGCCCTGGAGGAGGCTCACCTGTGGCCACTGAGTCGTCAAGCCTCTCTGGGGCCAGAAGGGTTTCACCTGGGGCCAGCTCCTGATGCACTGCCACAGGTGCAGGTTCTTCAGCATCTAGGCCTTGCCCCAGTTCAGCCGGCCCTGGAGGCGGGGACTCTTGTGCAGGCTGGGATTCCTCTGTTTCATCCTCCGAATCGGAATCCCAGGCCATCACACCATCCCCCCTCCCAGGCCCCCCCCTCAACCGAGGGTCCGGACCCGGCTTGCCGGGGTACGTCGCATGGAACTCTCGGAGGCAGGCAGGTGCGTGGACGTTGGCCGCTGGTTCCCAGGAACGGTCCTCCGGTCCGTACCCCTTCCAGTCAATGAGATACTGCAGCTTTCCCCTGCGGTATCGGGAGTCCAGGATGCGTTCCACCTCGTACTCAGGCTCTCCCCGAACCAACACTGGCTGCGGTCGGGGACGGTTCGGGTGGAACTCGTCGGGTGGGGCCACCGGACTCAAAAGGGACCTGTGGAAGACCGGGTGAACCTTCAGGGTTGCGGGTAACCGGAGACGAAATGCCACAGGAGAGACTTGGTCTACGATAGGGAACGGGCCGGTGAAGCGGGCGTCCAACTTCCGCGAAGGTCGAGAGGGGTGGAGGTGGCGAGTGGAGAGCCAAACCAGGTCACCGACACGAAGTTCCGGCCCCACCTGGCGGTGGCGGTCGGCCTGGGCTTTGTACGCTTCCTTGGCCTGGTGCACTTGCTCCACCAAAAGCTGTTGCTGGGACTGGAGCTCTTGAAGCCACTCCGTCACCGCCGGGACCGCGGACGCCGGCAGCACCTCTGGAAACAGCCGTGGATGATAACCATAACTGGCCTGGAACGGGGTCTGCTGGGTGGACGCATTCACCGCGTTGTTATAGGCGAACTCTGCCAATGCCAGGTGGTCGACCCAGTCATCCTGCTGGTAGCTGCAGTAACACCGGAGGTACTGCTCCAGCACCGCGTTCGCCCGTTCCGTCTGGCCATCGGTCTGTGGGTGGTAGGCTGACGAGAGGCAGACCTCTGTCCCGAGGGTCTGGTGTAATGCTCGCCAGAACCGGGATGTGAACTGAACGCCCCGGTCGGACACCACACGCTCAGGTAGGCCATGCAGGCGGAAGACATGCTGAAGGTACAGCTGAGCAGTTTCCTTGGCTGTGGGTACAGATGGACAGGGAGCGCAGTGCACCATCTTGGTGAAATGGTCGGAGAAAACCAGAAGGCAGGTACAGCCACGAGACGAGGGTAAGTCCACTATAAAGTCCAATGAAACCGTGTGCCAAGGACGCGGTGGAACTGGCAATGGCTGAAGTAGGCCGGGGGGTCGCCCGGTAGGTCCCTTGGAGGCGGGGACTCTTGTGCAGGCTGGGATTCCTCTGTTTCATCCTCCGAATCGGAATCCCAGGCCATCACACACTGTCAACAATGTTTATTTTGTTCCAGGTTTGAAGTACAACCTGTTGAGTGTGTCACAGCTGACTGAGCATGGTTTTGTGATATCCTGCAACAAAGAGAGATGTGTAATCTCCAGAGATGGGACACCACTTATTTATGCCTACAAAGAAGATGGGCTTTATTTGCTTTCCTTTGATAGTACTGATTATAAGGGTGTTGCTGTATCTTGTGTTACAGGTCCCACAGGCAAGAAGCCCGGCAAAGTCACCAGAGTTTTACAGCGTGTGTATGCTGATGTGGTTGGACCTCTACCACTTTCTAGAGGCAAAGCCAAGTACTACCTGATAATGGTTTATTGTTTTTCTCAATGTGTTTGGATGTATATGTTGCAGAGACCGCAGCAAACCTTAACAAAGTTCAGAGAATTTTGTGATAAGGTGAAATTTGTTCATAATGCTAATGTTGAATGTCTTTTCACTGATGAAAATCAGGTTTTTGTTTCACAGGAATTTCAGGATTTCCTAGGTGAACAGGAGATTGAGCACAAGGCTGCTGTCTCAGAGGCTTCATGGAACAAGAGTGTATGTGTCAAGGTGAACACAGAGTTGCAACAAGGCATGATAGCACAACTGCTAAGTGCAGGTTTGCCCCAGAAATTTGGGGCTGAGTTGCTGAATGCTTTTTCTTACACATGGGTAAGAAAGGTTTCAGCTGGTATGGAAAGTTCTCCTTTTGAGAAACTGTTCCAGAGAAAACCTTCTGTCAAGCACTTAAAGGTTTTCGGGTCTCACATGTAGGTAGAAACACCACAAGGTGTGAAAGGTGCACGGGGCATTTTCATGGGTTATGAGAAAGGTCAATACAGAGTTTTATTGCCTGATTCTGACACAGTGATTCTTACTAGGAATGTAGAATGCACTGCACAACAGTAGAGAGAGGTTCTCCACAGTTTCCCCATCAATGCCAACACACATGTAGATTCTGACATTGAGAGTGACACTGAAAGCACCGCTGAGAGGTCTAATACCGATGACACAGTCATTGAGAGAGGTACACAAGCAATGTCCAGGCCATCATCCGTGGCTGAACTGGAATTGCCATAGCCACAGTTTACTGTTGATCGTGGTTCTCCCAAAAGTCCCAAGGAAGAACCAGCCAGCAAAGAGAATCTGCACCTACTACATAGATCTGAGAGAGTCACAAATGGACTGCCACCCCAGTGGTACTCCAGGGAGTTTGCTAACACAGCTGTTGCATGCATAGGTGTGGCTAGCAGCTCAAATCAGGTTTCAGACACTGAGGTCTTGAATGAGGTACAGGGTTTTTCCACAGGAGAGACAAAGCCACACCTGAAGGTTGCAAGAGCCAACACTGTTTCCTCAGACCAATGTAGAGCAAAAGCTCTAATCCCATGGAAGAAAGGTAACCAGAAGTTTGAACTGGTCAGTCCAGTTGCAGGTAGTTCCAAACATGGAACTCGTACAACAGAGGTATACTATGTGTATGACAACTGTTTATGTCTCTTAATGCTGCACTAGCTTTCGCAGCAAGGGTTACCTAAAAATGGAGGAGTGATGTTAGGATTTTTATCCACCCCGAGCTGCTCAGCAAGTAGCACTGTGTTTTTTATATCATGTGAGTGTCTGAGAGTATGAGACAGGAAGTCTCAGTACTATTGGAGTATTGCTGAGAAGTTAATTTCACATCTGTGTGAGATGCTTTTCTGTACTGCTGCTGAGAGAGCACAAACATGCTGGTGGATTCTTTGTACATGGACTGTAAATAAAGTAGTTTATAGCTACTGATTGTCTTTTTCTTTTGCTGTGAGATGCCAGAAGACGAGTGGGCTCCTCTCAGGAGAGAGGGCTCACTTATCACCAGTCTCTCTGGACTGAGGGAGATTTACAGCCAGAGAGTGACCACCGGAGAGACGCCCCGGTGTCTTGGGAAGGTGGCGGCCTTCCTGGGCGTTTTTCCAACAGAATGTACACAATAATGCAAGTATGGTCACAGCATATATTCCTATACTAGTGTCAATGATATTGACATTTTTATATTCAATTCCTTTCCTGATGAGCCTAGGTGTGGAATTTGCCTTTTTTACAACTGCTGTATGGAGAAATGTTGGAGGGATGCACACATGCACACATGTATGTATGTATTTTAATGTTTGTTTTTATAATGTTGTATTTATTGTTTAATGTGTTTGTGTACAAACACACACACACACACACACACACACACACACACACAAACACTTAGTTGCTTTTATTAATCTGGGGCTTTCTTTTCCCCGTCATGCTTCCCTAATTGCAAAACATAAATTAAAAGATTTATGCACTTAAAATGCTTTCGTACTAGACCAGGAGTAAACGCTCAAGCAGGGGGATAGATCACTTGGCAGAGCATGAGACTGGTTTGTGGGTGTGAACCCCATGCTGGGCTAAAGATTCCTGCATTGCAAAGAGCTGGTTGGTCAGAGAATAAGGGATTGCCAGAAATGGAAATATAAAATGTGTGTGGGACAAGAAAGATTGTGTAGCTTTGAGATTTCTGGGAATGCCTTTTTAAAATTGTTTGACATTTTCAGAGGGAGGGTTATGCCACACATGGTGACCAGCCTCTACTGCTCTTTAAACTAGTTAGTGGAGATCCCAGGTGAGAGAGGGCTATTGGGCTCATGCCTTGTTTTCTGGGGTTTGGTCTCTGGGAGCTGAATGCTGAACTAGAGGGGCCTTTGATGCAATCCAGACAAAAATCCTCTTATGCTCCTAACTCCTGAATCTCTCGCTGGCTCTCCAGAGTTCTGCCAAACAATAGTAGTATGCACTGGGTGCCTAGTGCTGTGTGGCAAATCTCCAAAAAAGCAGCTACAAATGCAAACAGTGGACTGCATTTTAGAGCTTTCTTCAATCTTTCCTCTTGCTAAGTTGGGTGGGGAGCTTTTTATTGTATTTGTTTGAACTTTTGTGATGCCCTTATGATATTGTAAGCCACTCAGATTTCTTTGAAATATAGAGTGGTATAAATATATCATAAATCAATAAAATCATTGTCCATTTGTTCATTTTCAAAGCACTGCCCTTTGCCACTGCAGCTAACAAATATTCTTAATTTGATGAATACACACAGAACAGTTTTGTTTGCCACACCAATTTATTTTGATTTTGAACAAAGATAAATTTAACCCATATACCATATTATCATGAGACAGAGTCCCCAAGCCGCACATTCCTACTTTAGCTTATCTATTCCCTGCATCCCATTCACCCTCCATTAAAAGCCAAATAGAGGATTCAGGAGTCCTGTGAATTGCAGTAGCTCTTCCACTCCCACCACCAGGCAAGCAACTTCCACCTCCACTGCTGCAAGAAACAGTGGGATCCAAACGGAAGAAGACATTGTTCTCTCCTAACTACACTTCAAAGTTCAGCTGCTCTAGGACAGGCAGAGTATCACAGCATCGTGCTTTGGTTATAGTGCCTGAAAAGACATCAAAATGCATTGAATTCTTGGCCATTGCACAAAAGGTTGGTGATGCACAGCCGTAGAAATCCTTTTCAGGAATTGCACTGTCATCTAGTAAAGAAAAAGAGACATTTTCACATGAGTGCCTGGGTAGTAACAGGTGAGTTTGTGTGCAGAAGAGAGAATAGGAGCATCTCAGAATCATACATGAGATCAATTTGACACAGATGTTTAAAATTTAGAAAAAGAAATATCCATTTTTTATTATGTTACAGGGGCCCATCTTCATCAATATTGCTTTCCAGATTGGTGGTCCATGGCTGCCTTTACTTCTTCTAAAAGGTTAGTGAAAACTTTCTTTTAAAAGGCAGTTTTACACATGATTAAGCAAACAGATTATTTTGCTTTCTTTCTCATACCCCTACCCCAGAAATATGGTGTCTCATCTATATATATGCAGAACAAAGATAATTTAACGCAGTTATATTTTCAGAAAAAGAGAATTTCACCCTACCAACACATATAGTGCATTTTCTGGCAGAAAGCCACCAATAGAGGAAGAGAGCAGCCCACCACCCTGTCTCCACCTCATTGGCTGGCTGTGCTACTTACCATGATCAACAACAAACTCTATGCACTGGGTCTGATCATTATAACACTTGATGGTCTCTGAGCCCTTACAGGCTTTTGAGAAAGAAGGAAAACAGGTCGGACACTCCTGCCCATTGAACTCAGGTTGTTCCACTGTGGAGAACAAGCACTAAAATCAACACACGGTTTCGGCCCATTTCTCCACCCTCCCTACCTTCCTTTTGTTGCAGTGTAATAATTTCTTATTACCTTTTCAAAAAATTGATATCTATACATCAATGCATAATCAATTTTTCAGACTCCCCACCCCATTTTTCATGGTGTTGTTACTTCTTTCCCTCTGCTGCACAATACCTTCTATCGTATATACCAACACATCAATACTTTATTCTTTAATTTCTTATATCTCTAAATCATCTTTACCACCATGATATCATCTAGAATAATATATGAACAATTCCATAGTTAATGCTTTTTATCCAGCCCATATATTTCTCCGAATCCTAAGCCTCAGTTCCCTAGTTCTGTGAGAGGGCTGCAACATCTCCATTGTATTCTGTTTCAGGAATTAATTATGCTCACAATACAGATCTAGATATTATCTCTAATGATGAGACAGAGGTGCTGGCAGCTGGGTTATCAAAAGGGAGCAATTTTAGTTGCCACTGTGCAAATACAGTCCAGAGAGACTCCACCCAGTCTGTTGTTAAATATGTATTTTGTTTCATAGTTCAACCTGAGAGGAGTAGGCAAGTAGCAGTATTTTTAGGGAGTGAGTTGTGGAATTTATTGCTGGGTTGTCTATGTGATTAATTTGCCTTTTCTATGTTTTGTCCATTACTTAATATGCACGGTGATTCATCATGCATTATGTATTCTTATATATTGCTTAATACTGTGAAATAGATTTATGTTCACTAGTCTCAAAATCTGTAAAAGATGCAATTTGCACTCCACCTGTGATATCATCCCTTTGGGTCTAGGATAATTGCACAGGAACACTTGATGTTTCATCGGGACTAAGAAAAAAGATTGTTCACTGTATAGCTGCTTCTTTCTGTAGTACAGTGGTGCCCCGCAAGACGAATGCCTCGCAAGACGGAAAACCCGCTAGACGAAAGGGTTTTCCGTTTTGGAGGCGCTTCGCCAAACATTTTCCCTATGGGCTTCCTTCGCAAGACGAAAGCCCATAGGGAAATCTCCGGGACAGCGGGGAAGGCTGCTCCGAAGGCTGGCGGCAGGGCGGAGAGACCTCCTCCCACCGCCCGCCTTCGGAAGGCTGCTCCGAAGGCTGGCGGCGGGGCGGAGAGACCTCCTCCCGTCGCCAGCCTTCGGAAGGCTGCTCCGAAGGCTGGCGGTGGGGCGGAGAGACCTCCTCCCGCCGCCCGCCTTTGGAAGGCTGCTCCGAAGGCTGGTGGTGGGGCGGAGAGACCTCCTCCCGCCGCCAGCCTTTGGAAGGCTGCTCCGAAGGCTGGCAGCGGGAAGAGGTCTCTCCGCCCCACCACCAGCCTTCGGAAGGCTGCTCCGAAGGCTGGCGGCGGGAGGAGGGTTTTCCTTCCCACCGCCAACATTCAGAATGCTGTTCTGAATGTTGGCGGTGGGGAGGAAAAACCCTCCTCCCACCGCAAGCCCCCGGGAACAGAGGAGAAGCGCTGTGTGCCTTCCCCTCTGTTCCCGTACCTGTCCTGAAGGCTTGCGGTGGGGAGAAAAGCCCTTCTCCACACCGCCAGCCTGGCAAACGGTCTCCATAGGAACGCATTAATTGATTTTCAATGCATTCCTATGGGAAACAGTGCTTCGCAAGATGAAAAACTCGCAAGAAGAAAAAACTTGCGGAACGAATTAATTTCGTCTTGCGAGGCACCACTGTATTATTACACATAGGAGGGGGAGCCTTAGCCATGGGGGATCAGGGACACTTAAATAACAAAAGATCCTGGATGGCTCCCTGTGCATTGGCATCTTCATGCAGGAGAGGGAGAATAGGACAGTCACCCATGCTCTTTTCTCAGCCTGCATTAGTTGCTGGTTTAGGCATGGACTTCAAGCTATTCTTTGTCTTTTTCTCCCTTTTATTTGCTTAGGTTAGTTTGGGAGACTTCCCTTCATTCCCTAGCAATGGAAACAGTCTATGGAAGTTAAGCCTGTTATTTAAGACCTTTGCATTCTTAATTGGCTTTTGCTTTCTTGTCCTTTTCACTTTACTTTCTTTGATCTGGGGAGCATTACTGAAAGTTTTCAGCCTCCTGTTCCCCAAGGTCATGGTTGAGGGATCTTGCAACGCCATATTCAAAAAGCCAGGATGTCACCCTGTAGCTGGTGTTCCAGAGGTGGAGTTACTACTAGGTAAACAGTGCTTCCATGTACTCTGGATTCCGTCACAGTGTCCCAATACTTGAGGTGCTATACATGCTACCAGCAAGACGATTGGGTAGAGAAGTTGAACCTGGCCGAGTTAGCGGATAACAATGCAGTGCACACATCCATGGACATGGCACCTTTTGTGGTGAACTACGATGTGCATACCAGGGCATTTCCGGGTAGGGAAGAGGTGCTGTTAGTACCAGCAGCTGAGGAGTTTGTGGAGGAAATGGAGTACTTGCATAAGATAGTGAAAGAAAACCTGGAAACATCGAAGGCAGCTTACAAAAGGACCTCAGGCGCAGGGTATGACAATAGATTTGGCTGGCATGCATACATATGGTATGACAAGGTAAAATCGCATAAAGGCTTTAAAAACCATATTGTTAGGAAAGCACTGTATAACGTTTGGATAAGATATAAGGATTTGCTGGAAAGTAAAACCCCCAGGTGGTTATCACCAATGGAGGCTAATGAGTCAAAGAAACTAAATATGGAGTCCAAATGGCCAAAGTACTGTGAAATTTTAGAACAAGATGGTGAAAGAGTTAAATTGCAGAGTTTTGACAAATTAAAGTCTAAGGTACGAGATTGGTTTCACTACCGTCAGATAAATGAGGTATTTAAACAGGACAGGAAAATAGGTTTCCAGATGGAGAGGTCGAAAATAGAGACAGAATTGTTAGAACCCAGTACTAAGAACTTGTTGAGAATGTACAATTTGCTGCTGAAGTGGAATACACAAGATGAAACAGTAAAATCAGCTATGATCAAATGGGCACAAGACATAGGTCATGACATAATGTTTGATGATTGGGAACAGTTGTGGAATACAGGTATTAAGTTTACAGCTTGTAACGCATTGAGAGAGAATATAATGAAAATGATTTATAGATGGTACATGACCCCAGTCAAACTCGCAAAAATCTATCATTTGCCCAGCAACAAATGTTGGAAATGTAATGAGACTGAAGGTACTTTCTATCACCTTTGGTGGACCTGCCCAAAGGTAAAGGCCTACTGGGAAATGATCTATAATGAAATTAAAAAAGTCCTTAAATGGACATTTTTGAAAAAACCAGAGGCCTTTCTCCTGGGCATGGTGGGCCAATTGGTGCCAAGGAAGGACAGAACATTTTTTATGTATGCTACTACAGCGGCAAGAATTCTTCTGGCAAAGTACTGGAAGACGCAACAGCTACCCACTCTGGAAGAATGGCAAGCGAAGGTGATCGAGTACATGGGAATGGCAGAGATGACCGGCAGAATCCGTGACCAGGGGAGTGAGACGGTGGAAGAAGATTGGAAGAAATTTAAAAAATATCTTAAAGACTGTTGTAAGATTGATGATGGCTGAGATGTTATGGTTATAAGAAATAGAGAATTGCAGCTGTAAATCATAACTTTAAAGAATGTAAAATGAAAATGAGCGAATTAACTAAACTAAGGGTTGCTGAGAAAGGGCTAACATAAGGATGCAGAAAAAGGGAGGTATGAGGAAGTCCACGAAATAAGGCGTATGAAAATAAGTTTAAGAAATTATATGTGTTTATTTGTTTGTATGTTTTGTATTGTTTTGTTTTATTATTTGTTTTATATATGTTTGGAAAATTAATAAAAATTATTATAAAAAAAAAGGACCTCAGACGCACATAAGCAGGAGGGAGAGAAAATCCAGGTAGGAGACAAGGTGTAATTGTCCTCAAAGGGGTTGCTGTTCAAAGGGAGGTGCAAGAAGCTAGAGCCAAGAAAGCTGGGGCTGTTTGAGGTGGTACAGGAGATTAATCCGGTGTCCTTTAGGCTCCGGTTGCCAGAGACAATGAAGATACACCCAGTATTCCACAGGGCTTTGCTGTCTCCGCTTATTCCAGCACACAGGTACCAGGGGGAGAGGATGGAACATACTCCCCCTCCTACACTGGTAGAAGGAGAGAAGGATTACGAAGTTCAGGAAATCTTAGATTCCAGATGGCTCAGGAGGAAACTACAACACCTTGTAGCTTGAGAGCTTCATCAGCTGAGAACTCCTGGGAACCGTTGGAGCATGTCCATGTGCCATGGTTGCAGAGAGAGTTTCACAGGAGACACCCCCACAAGCCCAAACCTAGGAATTGGGCAGAGCCAGAGAGTAGTTTGGACAGTGACAAAGAGATAGAGCTACCGGAAGATTTGAACGCACACACACCCCGCAGACAGCGAGGAGGAAGGGGATTGGGGAGGGCTTAGAGATGGAGGGTTATGTCAAGAAGGATTTGGAGGAGCAAAGGACAGAAGAGGCAGAACAGGGGCTTGGGGATGCTGAAGAGCCCCGCAACCACCCAGAGACAGAGGAAGTGGAAGAGGGGGGTGGAGAGTAGCCAGGGAGAGCAGGGGCTCAGGGATGCTGAAGAGCCCTGCAACCACCCAGAGGCTTTGGAAGGAAGCTCAGACTCAGGAAGGGAGGGGGCTTTCAAATCAGCACAGACAAGGAGAGAAATGAAACATAAGGATCAAAGATGTCTCACGCAATTCCCACACCTACTTTGTTGGCATGGGAATCATAGGAAGCCACTCCGCAAATCTGACTCAACGGGTTTGGAAGTGTAATTCTGAACTGTAGCTGTTTCTTGTATATATGTAATAAAGACTGTCAATACGAAGCTGACTGTGCTGGAGTGTTACTGCGAAGGGGAAACACCACCTTTACAGGCTTCCATCAAAGTGTCTCATTGCACCAGAAGCAGTTTAGTCATGCTGGCCACATGATCTGGAAAGCTGTTGCAGACAAATGTCAGCTCCCTCGGCCTGAAAAGTGAGGTGAGTGCTGCATTACATAGTTAATTTCAACTGGACAACTGTCTAGGGATCCTTTACCTTTACATTTTTCCTTACTATGAGTTATCATGGGGACCACCTTTGGTGTCCTCTAACCAGCTACAGGGAAGCTGTGATCTATCTTGGGCTTCATCAAAGATCTCCATGCCATCTGTTTGATATCGTTTGTCTAAGGGCAACCAAGGAAAACCCTTAAAGCCTCAAGGCTATTTATGCTTGAGGATATATACAAACACGCATATACTTACTTTCATACAATTTCTTGTAGCAGTCTGTAGCACGACAGCAGAACCTCATCTGCCGCAAGAAATGATCTTTTCCTGAAGTGAAAATGTAGTTCCTTGAGGTGCAATCTGTAGTACATCCCATTTCAATTTCAAACTTTGTAGGGCCATCTGTGAGAGATAATTGGAATACCTAGATCAGCTAAAATTCAAATCATTACTCTCCTGAATGATTTTTTTGTGATGCTCCCTTATAAACATACGTTGTGCAAATGGGTGAATAAAGAAAAAGAATCTGGCAAGTACTGAATTAAGCAAGCTAATCGTTAGTTTCTTCCTGAATCAGTATAAATTACTCTGCCAAACCATGTGAATATTCCAGGATAGTTCTTAGAGAGTGAAGAATGGAGAATACAGTTTTCTCTTTCCTCTAATTTTCTCCTTCTCTTGATCTAACTTCTGACTGCATATCTCAAGGGAATAAATCTTTTTCCATGCATCTTTCTATGGGGAAATGTCTGAATAAGTTTTCCTTTTTCATGAAAAATATTTTTGTAGGTTCAGCTGCTGTCAGATTGTAACCAAAAGGGTCTGGAGTTTTGTGCTGCTTCTATATATTACAGGCCTATTTGACAAGAGGTGGGGTGGCCTGGATCGGGTAAATTCTTTCTGATTGGTTTGAGAATCTCCATTCCATCCCTCCTTTCCAGGAGTGCAGTTTGCAGCCCAGCATGACTGTGGATGGGTTTGGTTTGGTTGTCTGATGGGTTTCTTGCAGACATTCCTGTGCAAGGCGAAACTCAAAAGAACAAGGGAGCCAATCAGCCTGTCTTTACTTTTGGGTATGATATGTAGCAAATGTGCTTTCCATAACAGTGAAAAGGACAAATTGTTAGAATCTATTGTGGCCATTGTATGAACAGAAAGAGAATTGGTTTCAACTATTAAGATTCCTTTGATCCTTTGATTGGTGAAATGAAATCACGTGTAATCTAGAAGTGTATAAAAAAACCCAACATTGATTTGGATGTGGTTCTTTACAGTCTCCTTATTTTTGAGGCTGTGCTTATGCAGATTTGCATTTCATTACAGGCCTATCTTTTCACTTGGAGCCTACATCCTTTCCTTTTAGGTTTCTGGGAGGAAAACCTCCATTCTAAGAAACTCGTTTGAAATGTCAAGCATCTGATAACTGTGATAGAGAGCTTTGTATTTCTTCTTCATTTCTTGTTCCTTCACTTTTTTATTTTATTCCTTTCTTATTCTTGCTTTTATGTATCCTTTTTCTTTAGATTAGCTTGGCTTTTATTGTATTTTATGCTGAAAACTTTCAATAAAAATGATTTAAAAATAACAAAAGGCAAAACTAATTAAAACTAATTAGGTTTTGGTTTCCGGCCTGACATCATGGTCATGGTGGTTGAGCTCTTCTGCCCTCCAGGGCAGGGTAGCTGCCTGGACAGGGGAAAGCCAGGATTTATGAGGTAAAATTCCTGGCAATGCTTCCCAGGGGTCTGGGGAGTGCACGGTATTTCACGGTGTCACTTAAACTCATATCTCCCAGCTTGAAAGGCAGTGCGGGTGCAGCCTGGGAAATGTGTCCCTGCCATGGACAAACCTCCATTTCTGGCATGATCTGTGATCAGTTCCTCAAGAATTCAGAATATTAATTATGGGGCACTCCTGTAATGGCATATGGTAAAGGGCTGTAACTAATCAGCTGCCAAAAGGACTGGACTTGAGCCCTGAAGTTATCTTAATGATTTTCAACAAGCGCAAAAAGACTTACAATAGCCAGAATGGGAGGGGAGGCAAAGCAATGTTTACTCTGAAGGTTTCTAAATGGCTCCCCCCCCCCCATTGACCTTTCCTGCAACACGAAAGAATAATGTGCAGACATTTAGAGGTTATCTGTTATCTGGAGGAAGAGAGAGGACCAATGATTTATGCCCAATTAAGGGTTTTACAAAAAAATAATATCTTCCCCTCTCGACTGAAGAGGAATGGATTTTATATACAGTTTCTTTGAACTGTATGAAGAAAGAGTGGATGAGAGAGTGGTTTCCTAAGGACTGCTACTGTATTTTTCGCTCTATAACACGCACATCGTTTTTAGAGGAGGAAAACAAGGGGGGGGGATTCTGAATGAAACAGTGGGTGTATCATTTTTGTGCCTCATGCTGTGGCCACAGACATGTGATCTGATGGTGAATTTGGGGTTACCCAATGCAAAGATCCTGAGGATCCATGTGGATCCATGCTTTGTAACCATGTTTTTGCACCATTGCAGCCCCAGTCAACAGTGGGTGTGTGATTTTTTTGGTGCAGGCTGTAGCCATGGACATGTAATGTGATCTGATGGTGAATTTGGGGTGACCCAATGCAAAGATCCTGAGGATCCATGTGGATCCGTGCTTTGTAACCATGTTTTAAGTGGGGAGGGAAGGAAAAACATAGAAGGGACAAGGAGCATGAGAGGGGTGTGCAGAGAAGTAGCTGGCTAAGAATGCAGGAGAGGGGTTTAACAGGAGGGAGGAAAGGAAGGCAAAAGTTTCCCCCCACCCACCCAACCAATCTCTCTCTCTCTCTCTCTCTCCCACCTGCATGTTTTCCGGCTGCCTGCGAGTCCCTAAAATGCTTCCCTGGACGCAGCAGCACCGGAGCACGGAGAGGAATTAGAAGGAAGGACGCGATCCTTTCCATTCCCCTCTGCTTGCCTGGAGGGGAGGGGACTTCCCTGCTCTTTGTTCCGTTTGAGCGAACAGCAACCAAAACAGAAGAGGGTGGGCATTAAGACACTGAGGCAGAATGCAGGAAAGCAACAGCTTCCTCTTCAGGCGTCCCTCCTCCCTGACGCGTGCGCGGTCAGATTTTTGCCTGATTTTTGCCCCTGCACTCGGGCCAGTTGGCTCAAGGGACCACACATTCGCTCAATAACATGCACAGACATTTCCCCTTACTTTTTAAGAGAAAAAATATGCGTGTTATAGAGAGAAAAGTACGGTAATTAGACTTCCCAGGAGTTTATAAATATGATTTTGATTTTTAACTGCGAGCTGTGGAAAACAATCCCCAGGATTTTAATGGCAGAGAAGGCATCTTTTCGGGAGTTATTTATAACACGGAACGTCCTTGAAAAATGGAAGGGATGTTTTCAAAGGAATGGAATGGACTGAGAAAGTTGGCAATTAATCTCTCTCCACACTAAGTCTGTGAACAGACTTCTGAAAAGGCTGCACATGTGAGATGGTTATTTTATATGTTTGGAAAATAACAATGGTACTGTGTGTAAAAAAACCATGAATGTTAGCTAGGAAAATGGATTATGACTAATAGAAGGAGGTGATTAAAAAAGAAGAATGAATGTGGCAATATCAGGAAGCAATGGACATATGTTTGTGAAAGGAGCAGGAAACCTTTTTTGTAAAAAAATTGTATTAAATCTAAATGATCTGGATTGATTTGTTAAAATTCTGAAAACTAATAAAAATAAATTTAATTTTTTTGTTAGCTTTTACTACTGTAACCACTGTTTGCTGGATCAGCCTATTCTTGCAACTCCCCCCCCCCCATGAAATTTAGTTCTTTTTCCATTTCTTGTTTTTACCCTGAACCTGATTTGGTTTATAGATTAATAGCTCCTGTAAAAGTAGCAAACAAGGTTCCGATTCAGTGTCACACCTCATCCATATCTTAATGATGTTCCTTTCTTCAACTTGATTCTGTATATTGATGACTTTTGTAAAACAAATGACCGTGATAAATTCATGTCTGGCTATGTTGTGGTATCTGACTATGAAATTCTTCAAGTTTATTTCCTTTCAGATATTAAAAGGTGCCCAAATTCCTGAGGTCATCACTTCTATTCATGCCTACACCAAGCCTGGAGAATTGTTTATCTCCTGTGATACTGTACCATTCTGTGTGCCAAAATGTGGGGGGAGATTAATTTTCTTATTTCTGTAGATTTTTCTATGCATACTTTGGTTCCTCATTTATTCCCTTTTTCTATATCTTAAAATGAAAATATTTTGCTTTTAGGAAATAGGAGAGCCAAACATGCAGCTCCTCTTGGCTCTGTTCCTGGCTGTTTCATGATTTTTTTTATACTTTATAACTAAAAAGATTTCTATTCCTTAGTGATTGCAGTTTTCTCCCCCAAAGTGAAAAAATAAAGAAAATGCTGTTGTTAATTTAGTCCTAGTGATGTTTATATAAACCTAAATGTTATTCCTGCTCTTGGTTCATAAGCATGCTCAGGTGTCTCATAGGCCACAAGAGTGGGAAAAGGGAGAAAATGATAAATATTGAATATTGTTGTGTGTTATGCTGGGTTTGTCAATAGATGCCACATAACACAAGGTAATTTCTTGGTTTTGCTAATTATATTAGTCAAGGAAGGGTTAATTGTGTGCAGTGTGCAAGTTATGCCCCTGGGTTCATCCCAAATAAAGTCTTAAATTGTGTGTGTGTGTGTGTGTGTGTTTGTTTGTGTGGCTTCAGCTGCTGCCAGGGTGCAACCAAAAGGGTTTGAGGCTTAGGTTGTTTCTATATACTGCAGGCCTATTTGGCAGCAGCTGCTTGCTTTCAGAACGAGTGGTGGGGCATTGTACAGTGTTCATTTGATGGGGCTAGGATCAGGTAAATTCTTTCTGATTGATCTGAGAATCTCCATTCCATCCCTCCTTTCCAGGAGTGCAGAATTGTTTATCTCCTGTGATATTGTACCATTCTGTGTGCCAAAATATGGGGGGAAATGAAGAACATGAAAAGAACATGAAAAGGAAAAAAATGTTAAATATTGAATATTGTTATGCATTATGCTTCAGTTAGATAATAGTATTTGCAGCTTAATTTTCTTGAGTTGTGGGTTTAACTGTTTACCCCTACAGACATGAGAATGCCAATAGATTAAATAAAAGTTAAAAATGATGATACACTTTGCCATTGAAGCAAGAAAGAAAAGCAATACAAACCACCTAACACAAAGTAATTGCTTCATTTTGCTAATTACACTAGTCAAGGAAGGGTAAGTTGTGAGCAATGTTCAAGTTATGTCCCTAGGTTAAAAAAAATAAATCTTAAATTGTGAGTTTAATAAAATCACTGCAAACACCACCCATAAATCAAACATACTTTTCAGGGTGGCATAAGCAGCATAGTCATTCCATGTTGTCCAACCATCATATGGTTGCTGCAAGCTGGAAAATATTGAGATGTCACTACTAGATATGTGGGAAGTGAGTCTGAGTATTTCCCCCATATTGGTTGGCATTTGTTATGTAAAGTAGGTACTTCCACCTGTGTGAGTATAAAATATTCTGCCTTAAAATGAATATGGAATCATTCCTTTCCAAAAAAAAAAAATGGGGGAACGATAGAGAAAATATTAATTTCATGGAACTGTATCATTTGGATTATTCCATATTCTTTTGAGCCTAGGACCTATGGTTTTCTGAGAGACATACCTCCAGTCTATGAACCCTTTCAATTTTCCCAACAATGGGATTGGAAGCCCCTTTCCCCCAAAACATCATGCCATCTGGAAAGACTGCAATCTTTGTCCCTACACCGAGCTCAGGGGCTCAGAAAAAGAGCAACCCTTATCAGTAGCTTCTTGGAGTTTGCTAGATGTTGCAATAGGTGAACGCTAACGTTGGTCATTCCCAACTGTCTTTCAACCAACAGGAGGACTGGTTGATCATTGGTTGAACACATGTCTTCTTGTATTCATCACCGGCTACACACTTGACCACTGCATCACTTGTGTTTGAACCCACAAAGAGTAGACTCTGATTATGTTGGGTACTAATGAGTGGAGAGTGACCTGCCAGTGAGGTATTGTTACTTAGGATTTGGCCATTGGGAAAACCAGTTGGTGATGGCAAAGGCCGGAGAAAGATGAGGCCTGAATATTCATGCACAATGTGTTAACAGTAATCAGCTGGTAAAGCTCAGAAGAAGGTTGCCAGTGGTTCTCCAAGGCTAAGAGGCTGCCCTATGGAAAGGTGTGGGGGAGGTTGCACACTTTATTAGTTATTGACATGGAAAAGAGCCATCTCACTGCCTGCTTCCCAACACTGGAAATCCCTCCCAGGAGAAGCTAGATAGCCTCCCTTCTTGTCCTGGCAGGTGAAGACCTCCTTGTCCCAACAGTCTTTTGAGGAATTACTGTTTTTATTGAAAAGGTTGATACCACTTTTATTGTAATCATTGATACATTTTACACATATTTTATATAGTTTTAATTCTACTAATATTTAATTAACTGTTGGAAAAAAAGAATTTCTCAACACTGGGTGAGATCCGCATTCTGTCCCCCCCCCCCCCCGGATATGTCAGGGTCCAAATGATGGACCCACACACTCAGGTTTAATCTGACAGAAAGGATTTATACTCACTAAATGTTCTGGCAATAACACGAAAAAAGCAACTGCCACCTTCGGAAGTTTCACAGGTGCCATTTGAAACACTGTCATTTAGTTTCTTTACTTTACATGTCTCAGCTGTCGCTGTAGAGACAAAAGAAATATTCAGCACCAAATACATCAGTTCCTCAGGCATTGAGAAATGGAATCTACATTCCCACCTGGATACAATCTTCCAAGCCGGACATGAGCAACCTTATTGGTCTCAGGATCCACATGTAGTGGTGGGTTGATGTAGGTATGCACACTGACACATATCTTCCCCCTATCTAACACACAGGAACATCTCCAGACACAAAGATGGAGAGAGACACAGTCTTCATCCATTTTACTATTATGAATGCATACATTAAAGCAGGGATACATTAAAGCATATATTAAACACACAATGAGGTGCACAATGGGATTTTAGCAGTCCCATTGCATACTTTCACAGGCAGCACACATATTGTATGTGAAGAAAGCCAACCTCATGAAACAGAAGTACACTCCACAAAGCTGTCTTCCAAAATTTGGAGTCCATATTCTCAGTATTCCAATATCTTTAGCTCCCTTTATCCTTCCTAGAGCCAATATCAATTTGCCTTCTCTAGCCCACTGCATATCCCCTCCTGCATTTGAAAAAGCAATTCAAGATTGCAGCTTCCTACTCACCTTCAGAAAGGATGGCCAAGAAGAGACAAGTACTCAGGAAGATCTTCATAGTGCTGGAGAGATCAAAAGCTGAGGAGAACTCAGTTCAAAGAAACAGGCAACTGATGGAGGAAGAGGCTGACTTGGAGGATTTATAGGCCAAGAAAGGAACCTGAGGGTTTCAGGTACATGGAACTGGTCCAGTGAGGGGGTGGGAAATGATGACAGTAGAGATTGCACGCTTTCCCAAACATCTTGTAATTTTTATATTGGAACACAAAGCATGGAGTAGAAATTGCATTAAGTCATTTTTGGGAACTGTATGAAATTCTGACAGCTGCCTCTTCTTTTGCATTCTCAGGGATAAGAAACATATATTTTAAATCCTTAAATCACCATTGGAAAGCCCATGAAAATTCACCAAATAACTTTCCAGTCTATCCCACCCCAATTTCACCACAGTGGGAGCCACTCTTATGGAACCACTCTGCTTCAGAAAGTACACTGAATGAATACCACTTTGAGACAATTGACTGCTATTAGAATATTTCCTTCTAGGTTCAAGTGGCTAGAACACACATCATCTTGGAAATACTGAGCAAAGAATTCAAAGGTGTTAGTTACATAGTATAGCCACTCATGTTGTTTATGCACAGCAAAATAATTTCTCTACCTTCATTAATCGCACCATGACTCCACTAATACAAGGCTATATTTTTAATGAGGAATGCTGAGTCATACCAGGAATTTAGTTATCTTAAACATATTATTATTATTATTATTATTATTATTATTATTATTATTATTAATTTATTTATACCCTGCCCATCTGGCTGGGTTTTCCCAGCCTCTCTGGGCGGCTTCCAACAAAATATTAAAATACAATTGTCTATTAAACTTTAAAAGCTTCCCTAAACAGGGCTGCCTTCAGATGTCTTCTAAAAGTCTGGTACAGTGATACCTCAGGTTACATACACTTCAGGTTACATACGCTTCAGGTTACAGACTCCACTAACCCAGAAATAGTATCTCGGGTTAAGAACGTTGCTTCAGGATGAGAACAGAAATCGTGCTCCGGCGGTGCAGCAGTGACAGCAGGCCCCATTAGCTAAAGTGGTGCTTCAGGTTAAGAACACTTTCAGGTTAAGTATGAACCTCTGGAATGAATTAAGTACTTAACCCGAGGTACCACTGTAGTTGTTTTTCTCTTTTACATCCAGTGGGAGTTCATTCTGCAGTGCAGGTGCCACTACTGAGAAGGCCCTCTGTCTGATTCCTTGTAGCTTGGCTTCTCGCAGCGAGGGAACCGCCAGAAGGCCCTCGGCACTGTACCTCAGTGTCCGGGCAGAACGATATGGTTCGAGACGCTCCTTCAGGTATACTGGACCGAGGCCATTTAGGGCTTTAAAGGTCAGAACCAACACTTTGAATTGTGCTTAGAAATGTAATGGGAGCCAGTGTAGGTCTTTCAAGACCAGTGTTATGTGGTCTTGGAGGCCGCTCTCAGTCACCAGTCTAGCTGTCGCATTCTGGATTAGTTGTACTTTCTGGGTCACCTTCAAAGGTAGCCCCACGTAGAGTGCGTTGCGGTAGTCCAAGCGGGAGATGCACCACTCTGGTGAGACAGTCCACGGGCAGGTAGCGTCTTAGCCTGGGTACCAGGTGGAGCTGATAGACAGCTGCCCTGGACACAAAGTTAACCTGCACCTCCATAGACAGCTGTGAGTCCAAAATGACTCCCAGGCTGTGCACCTGGTCCTTCAGGGGCACAGTAACCCCATTTAGGACCAGGGAGTCCTCCATACCTGCCCGCATCCTGTCCCCCCAAAACAGTATTTCTGTCTTGTAAGGATTCAACGTCAATCTGTTAGCTGCCATCCATCCTCCAACCACCTCCAGATACTCACACAGGACCTTCACCACCTTCACTGGTTCTGATTTGAAAGAGACGTAGAAATGGGTATAATTCGCATACTGTTGAACACCCAGCCCAAACCCCCTGATGATCTCTCCCAGCAGTTGCATGTAGATGTTGAAAAGCATGGCGGAGAGGACAGAACCCCGAGGCACCCCAGAAGTGAGAGCCCAGGGGTATGAACATTCACCCCCACCACCACTTTCTGAACATGGCCCCTCTAGATGGTCCAGAAGGATGTTATGGTCAATGGTGTCAAAAGCCACTGAGAGATCCAGCAGAACTAGGAAACAGCTCTCACCTTTGTCTCTAGCCCGCCGGAGATCATCAACCAGTGCAACCAAGGCAGTTTCAGTCCCATGATGAGGCCTGAATCCTGACTGGAAGGGATCCAAACAGTCTGCTTCTTCCAGGCGTGCACAGTTACTCCATTCTTGTCTAGGGAGTTCCCCCCCACACACACCCCATCCCCCAAGAACAGTACTTCTGTCTTGTCAGGATTCAACCTCAATCTGTCAGCTACCATCCATCCACCAACCACCCCCAGGCACTCACCCTGGATGATTTAAAACATACACACCAGAAAATACAGCTATGTACACAACTGAACTGAACTTGGGCCACAGTCCAGCCCCACAAACTCAGGGCCCATCTATCCTGGATCCTTTCCAAAATTAGTTCAGAGGCATGACTAATGCTTCAGACCCTCCAAGTGTCCCTATTTTCCAGGGACTATCCCAGATTTTCAGAAGTTTCTGATTTGATCCCAGAATATCCTAATTATATATATTTGACCAGGAAGGAGGGGAGATTTTGTATTTTTGTCCCCCTGTCAAATTATGAGCAAATGGATCCAATTTTGCTGAGTTCTTTCACAAAATTGTACACAAAAGCTAAAGGATACCTATTCTGATCCTCGTGTGATTCAAGGCTTATAAAAAGCAGAAATAGCAGAATCTCTGCGCATCCTTGTATGCTGTACAGCATTTGGCTATTTAGCCAATGATGAAGCACCACAGAGGCAGATTTAGAGGATCATGGACTGCAAGAAGATGAAACCTATCCATTCTAAAGGAAATCAGCCCTGAGTGCTCACTGGAAGGACAGGTCCTGAAGCTGAGGCTCCAAAACTTTGGCCACCTCATGAGAAGAGAAGACTCCCTGGAAAAGATTCTGATGTTGGGAAAGATTGAGGGCACATGGAGAAGGGGACGACAGAGGATGAGATGGTTGGACAGTGTTCTCGAAGCAACTAACATGATTTTGACCAAAGTGCGGGAGGCAATGGAAGACAGGAGTGCCCTGGCATGCTCTGGTCCATGGGGTCATGAAGAGTCGGACATGACTAAGTGACTAAACAACATAGAATGCAAGGTGAGAGATGGGGGGAGGCGACAAATTTTGGTGTCTCACGGGTTCCCACTGAAATTTGACCCCAAAGTCTGCCAGTGACCACCAGATTATACAGAGAGCAAGTGAAGGGGAGATATCTGAGGTCAGAACTGCCAAAGCATAAGCTAAATAAAGCCATGTTTCTCATCATCCAAAATAATGAAAGGGAGGGGGGGGGAATGATGCCTTCTTTTTCTGAAGCAGATTTAACTTTAGACCCCCCCCCCCAAGAAGAACTGTTTCACAACAAAGAACGTAAATGAGCACTAAACCCTTGACAGGGAGTGCCTTTCTGCTGAAGTAAATCCATCTCCTTCATTCTTCATTTTCTGGAGGATTTTGAAAATTCCTATTCTCCCAGGCATTTAAAGGCTGAAAGGCGCTGCTCCCAGCAGCCTTGAATTTACTGTATTATCATCTTTCTTTTATATTTACTAGTGTCTTTTTTCTGTTGTCACCTGGTTCCTTCGGAGGAATGGTGGGGTTGCAATACATGTTAATAAATGAATATGGCTGAAAACAAAATAATGATCTTTTAAGGATTGTACGTCTAACACCTAATTCTGCTTCTTGCAGATTTTTAACAGATCTGGCTTCTTATCCAATGACAGCTAGGCACCCTCAGGAGTCTTGCACTATGAAAAACCAGTTGAATATTCAGCCTGAGTTCCTTTGGGAGGAATGATGGGATGGAACTTTAATAAATAAAATCAAATAAAAAATGAAGTGTCAACAGTCCTGCTCCATGTCGATTATAAAGGGGGTTGCATAGTCTGTCAAAGTCTCCTCTCTTATGGTTTATTGAGATCCCAGATAGAGAGATATGGAGCTGCATTTGGTTTCCAGGACAGGGGATCCCAACCCTAGGTACATATTATAAAAGGGCCCCATAGTTTCTCAAACTGTTGTCTCTTTTGGCTTCCCTCAGTCAGGCACATGAGCAATTGTATTCAATTAGAGAAAATTATGAAAGCACAGTTTTTTGACAGGTACATTATGGAAAGACTCTTCTTCAGCAGGTACACTGGGTGAGCCCCACTTGAAGCCAATTAGGAGTTTGGCTGCTGTAAGAAGATATGCAGGAAATTTCAGCTGGCCAGAACTTGCATCACCTGCTAAATCAGACCATCTGTTCAAGAAAACCATTTTCACAGTGGCCAACCAGATGCCTGGCATAGCCAGCAAGCAGGACTTGAGAACAACTCCACAGCTGGTTCCCAGAAGCAGACATTAAGAGCCAAACTGCCCCAGATGTCAGAAATAGAACATAACCATCAGGTTTAGTAGCCATCAATCCACAAATTCATGGAGGATGAGGGTAATCTGCAATTTAACACATCCAAGTTGTTGGACACCATTACTTCTTCTGATACCAGATTCCAAAGCCTAAATACATGCTGTGTGATGCAGTTATTGCTTCCATCTGTCCTGATTTTTCCCTCCTTCCGTTTCATTGCTTGTCCATGGGTTCTATTGTTATGAGAGAAGGTTACTTGACAGAATGGCTACATTTCCTTTGGTATGAAAGCCAAGAAGCCTCTGGGAGTTTGCTCTGCTCATGCCTTGTTTTGAGGTAATCCCAAGGGCATCTGCTTCAACTCTCTGAGAACAGGATCCTGAACTAAATGAGCTTTTGGTGTAGTCCAGAAGTGATCCTCTTATGTCCCTGACTCCTCAGAGCATCTCCAGTGGCCTATCAAATAATACTAATCTGCCCTGGTTGCCATGAAATGTGTAGCAAATTTCCAGAAGAATTGTGCACTATAGCCCAAAGTCAGCTGCAGTTAAATACTTTATTCAGTATCTTTATTGCGGTCCATCGACCCATAACATGGATTCAGAAAGCGTGTTCTCCATAACAGAGAGCACGTGTTGCGGTTGGGAAGAACAGGCCACCCTGCAGTGACTAGGCAAATTTGGTGAGGAACCCAAGCCTTTAAGTGGTTAAATTGGGTTGCTGGGCCAATTTGGGGGAGGGGTCAGAGTCCTTAAATACAGGGGCCAGACGTTGGACGCTCTCTTGGCCGTTTTGCATCGGATCACATGGAGCACTTGGACAATCTTCTCATTGTCTGGTTACATTTCTTATTTCTTTATTTTCCCCTTCTTTTTAATCCTCTCTAGTCCCTTAAATAATTTAATTCCCCCCTTTTCCTGTTCAATTTCCCACCCCACCCCTTACCCTGCCCTGTAGGAAGATTCTCCCTGTATCTGTGGTTTGCCTTTCCCAATAGGGAGAGAGCCCCCGTTAGGGGCTTTCTTTCGCAAAAAGGTTTCCCCCATTTCTCTTGTTGAAATTGTGGGGCTAGTCAGTGCTGTTCCCAGCTTAGCTGGTATCACTTTCGTTATAGTATCCCCGAAGGTTGGCTTTATGGCTCCCTGTGCCTCCAAGGACTATGAGCACTCTGTATATGCTCTTGAACTATGCTGTTTCTAAACAAGTTTATTTTCTTTAAGTTTGTTTTGCCCTGATAGTGGCGACTGCCATTTTAGAGATGAGCCATTGTGGCTTAGTGGCTAAAGTGTAGGACCAGGACCTGGGAGACAGGGTTCATATACTCCTCTTAGCCATTGTTATAACAAAACAAAACAAACTGCTCCTTAGGAGCTATTCTGTTGCTGGGTAGTTCGGCCCATTTGTGATAAAAGAACTTTGGGTTTCTTGAAGGGGTGTTTCCCTCTAAAAGGGCAAGCAGGGGTACCTGGACAAGCTGTGGGCTACCTCAACTCTGCTATTTCACTGGAAACATTTATGCTTGGCCTAGCAGGTGATCCTAGGGCTTTGCCCTAGAATTCGATGGCCTGGAAGCGTTTCCGGCCTCAATAGTGTCCCCATGTGGTCCATGAAGCATTGGTTTCACTGGGTCAGCGGATAGTGCCGGTAATGCCTAGGTTACAGGATTGGTCCCTGTATGGGACAGCTGCATGCTCCCCCATTGCTCTACCTGGACACTTAAGTCCTTTTGGTGGTTACCTCACTGCGAGGGATGTAACGGGCACCATGTTTGCAATATGCAACTGGGAAAAAGCACCTTTGCGTGCCCGCATTGCAGTTTGCTCTGTGCATTGCAGAGCACGGCGCTGCACGGGCTGCAATTGCATTGCATTGCTAGGAGATTTGCAGTTGCATTGCACGGAGGGTGTGTGCATTGCATGGAGGGTGTGTGTGCATTGCACGGAGTGTGTAGTTGCATTGCACGGAGTGTGTAGTTGCATTGCACGGAGTTTGTTGTTGCATTGAACAGAGGGTGTGCAGTGCACGGAGTGTGTAGTTGCATTGCATGGAGTGTAGTTGCATTGCATGAAGGGTGTGTGCATTGCAGGGAGTGTGTAGCTCCATTGCATGGAGTGCGTGTGCATTGCATGGAGGGTGTAGTTTTATTGCACAGAGTGTGTTGTTGTTGTTTTTTGCATTGCACGGAGTGTGTGTGCATTTGCACGGAGTATGTAGTTGCATTGAACAGAGGGTGTGCAGTGCACGGAGTGTGTAGTTGCATTGCATGGAGTGTAGTTGCATTGCATGAAGGGTGTGTGCATTGCAGGGAGTGTGTTTTGCATTACACGGGGTGTGTAGTTGCATCGCACGGAGGGTTTGTGTGTGCATTGCACGGAGTGTGTAGTTGCATTGCACAGAGCGTGCTTTTTGCATTGCACGGAGTGTGTAGTTGTATTGCATGGAGAGTGTGTGCACTGCACGGAGTGTGTTTTTTGCATTGCACAGAGTGTGTGTCTGAAAAGGAAGCTGGCTTGGCGGCAGCTTGGTTGGAACTTCTTTAGGGGTTCCGGCCAGCGTCGGCCCTGTAAATTTACATATCATGATGGCAGCACAAGATGCCCCCTGCCCAAGCGGGGGCTGGAAGTTGGCAAGCAATAGCTCAATACCTTTTGCCCATTATTCCCATTTTATTTAGGGATCCAGTTGGATATCGTTGCTAAAACATACCACTTGTCTATGGAGAAGCTGTCTGCCTTGTAGGAAGTTAATTTGTAATACTTCCTCTGTAGCAAGTGATGCTTCACCAGATCCGATCTTGCTGGGTCACTTAACTAATCTTCCCACTAGGCCAGGCTGCCTAGATTTCACCCCTCCCATATCCAAGAATCACCTGAGGAGTCTGCTGATTCTCCAGAGAGGAGGAGGCGTGTTCTGGTCTCTACTTATTCTGCTCCAGCACCAAGTCAGTCAGTCAGTGTCGGAGAGGGAGAGAGACTGAGTGTTAGAGATCATGTGTAGAGATAAGGTTGCTGCTAAGGGCAGCTGCAGACACTCAGTGCAGTGCAGCATTTATTTATACTTAGACCTATTAAGCTCTGTATATAGTTTGTATAGTTGTAGATAGAATAAAGAAGATATTCTACAGAGCTGCTCTTCGAGTTGTTTATATACTCTGCTGTACTCTGCTGTGCAACGACTGTCTTTTTGTTGGAGTGAATCCGGTGCTCACAACTCTAAGCTGTGAGTCCAGCACTTTGACCTGTTCCTGTGCAGAAGGTGGTCTCTGGAAGTGCTACCCAGCTCGCCTAGCCCAGTTGGGGCTGAAGTGGATGAGTCCAGTTGGTGCCACTGGCTCAAGGGCGATGCTGACAGAGGTCCCCTTACCTTTGTGTATGCCTACCAAGTGTGGTGAAGGCAGATATCAGGCGATGGTAGCAATTCCTGAATGTATGCAATAGTAGTTCGCCATGGCAGGATACCTTGAACCTGCTCAGGGATTTTCAGGTTCATGCTGGTGCTGCTGGATCTTTGCCCTTTGGTTTTTATTTCAAGGGCTGCTGGTGTGCAAAGCTATGGCCTCAAGCCTGGTGTGGTGAGGCAATCATGTGACATAACTTTTCTTGAGTTTTCCCCATTGTAGTAGCAGTTCACGTGGCCCGAGGAGTTCAGTGACCATCGGATCTGCTTTTGGTCTGATAACCAGGTAGTGGTGAGCGTCTTGGCAAAACAGTCCTCATGCTGTAGCACAGTCTCTGCCCCTCCACTCATGCTTTCGAGCTGCGCCACTTAAGGTTTAATATTGTGCTTTCTACTCTCCAAATTACGCTGACACTATCCGATTTTCAGATAAAGCGCTTCAGATCCTGGGCTCCAGACTCAGCTATTGCCAGACTTTTCCAGACCTGTGGCATTTTGACAACAATTAGTAATTTCAGAGAGCGGCAGCTTCCATTTCCCCTTCTGCTTTTACCTCTTATGGGAAGGCCTGGATGGATTTCTTAGCCTTAAGCTGGCAGTTCTCAGCCATTCAGAAGAATTGGCCCCCACCCTCTGAGCAGATCCTGCAGTATTTGGTCCACCTGCTGCAGATTGGGCATGTGGTTATAACTATCCGAATTCAGTCCGCTGCAATGTCTGTTACATTGAAGCTTTATTTTTCAGAGACCCTTGTATAAAGTTTGCAGTGCGCAGGGCCTTGGAAGGTTGGAACAGGCTCCAACCTCATAGGACAGTGGGCAGGAAGTCGGTCAATTTTTACCTATGCAGTATCTGCAACAAGTTAAAACTTGTCTGCGGGTTAAAGATCAAGGTGAGACTCCTTTCAGTAGTCCATTGCATTTTCGCACTGAGGGTTGGGGAAATGGTTGTTGGAGCCAGCACGGGGCTGAGAGTCTGGAGGCTTATTGCTTCAGGACTTTTCCTTATCCTTTGGAGCTTGTCATTAGAGTTGGTAACTCAAAAACAGACTTAGTGGGCAGGAGTGCCACAATCAGGCTTCCCGCCACAGGTGAGGAGGGCCCTTGCCCGGTTATGGATAACAGAATATTTGGCTTTTTATTCCCTGGGGGCTGGCCCGCTCCTAGTGCATGAAAATGGGTTCCCGTTAGCCCGGCATCAATGTGCTTACGTCGTGCACCAGTTATTACAGCCTGCGGCTTGCTTACCGCTGAACACTCCTCATTCCTTACGATTAGGTGCTGCTGCAAAGGCTGCACACTGGGGGCCTGTCAGTAGACAGGATTGTGAATACGGGTCATCGGAAGTCTGACGCTGACAAGGGTTATATCAGGAAGTGTCACAATGATGTCTGTGCTGATGCTTGTCTGTTATTTCCTTTTTTCATAGGAGCAGCTGTGCACATTTGAGCCACAGCATTGTACACTAGGCTGGCAAGCATGTTGACGAGTTTGGACTGGGGCGCCATCTCAGTCTTCCTGCCCATGTGAACATATACTGGATGTCCAGATGGGGAATGCTTTGGGAGGAGATCCTTCCTTTGGTGCGGTCGAGTGTGACGTGTGCAGGTCCTCCCGCAGTGCTGGTGGTACAGCTGGGCGAGAATGTTTGCTGTCTTCCTCCAGCATAAGTTTGCATTCCTGCATGCAAGAGGGCTTGGATTGAGTTGATGGCAGCTCTCCCTGGACTCAAAATAATTTAAGGCATTGGTTCAAGGTGGTTTGGAGGGGGGGCTGGAGCACCTGTCCCCTCCAATGCGCAAAGAGGTTCCATTAAGGGAATCCAAGTATTCACCATGCTTTTGTCGACCCCTTTTGAGGGGTAGGGCCGTGCAAGAGTCCCTGGGAGCATTTGGGGTGAGCTTGAGTCTGATCCTGGTTCATTGCTCCCCCATGCTGTTTACTGGAACTGACGATATGGTGGGGCCCAGTCGTCAGTGCTGCCCTGCTGAGGTCAGGTGCAGCTAGTCGGGAACCAATGCCTAGACAAACTACCACCGAGCAGGCCAGAAAGCATGTTAATAAGGCGGTGGATAATAGAATAAAATAAATAAAGTAAATAAAATAACAAATAAAATAAAATAGGTCCTTGCTTTAGGTGGTTCTGTAATATTGCACCTTGCTATTTTTCTTCAAGGCTGTTGCCCTCTTTAGGGCAGATGGGGTGCATCTTTCCCCTATGGGGAACGACACCTGGCGGGATGCGATTGCCTTGGGATTCATTGCTCCCACACAATGTTTGCTGGTACTGACGATATGGTGGGGCCCAGTCGTCAGTGCTGCCCTGCTGAGGTCTGGTGCAGCTAGTCGGGAACCAATGCCTAGACAAACGTACCACCAAGAAGGCCGGAAAGCATGTTAATAAGGCAGTGGAAATAAAATACAGGTCGTTGGAAATCGAATGCATTCAAAGATTATGTTCGTTAACATTATTGGTGTCTTACAATTTTTGCTTGTTTTATCTTATTTATCAGGTTTAGCGGTGACCCGTGTTTGGATTGTGGGGCACAGTATCGTCCATTGGGCTGGCGTCGCAGCACGGCAATCTGGATTGGGTCCAGATTTCGGCTTTCCTCCACATATTCACTTGTCTTGGCTGTCCAGACGTGGGATGCGCTGGTCAGAGTTCCTGCCAAGTATCCGGAGGCAGTTGCTCTTGGAGGGGCCGCCAGCTGCTATTGTGGTGCAGCTTGGTGAGAACGACCTGGTGCCCATGGACTGTTTGTCACTACGTGCTGCAATTTTGGGTGACCTGGAGACGCTGCGTGCAGTGGTGCCGACAGCGAAATTTTTTTTGTCAAAGCTTTTGCAACGCTGCGTTTGGAAGGGCAGTCGTTGCCCGGCTGCCACTGAAAGGGCCAGAAAACGCATCAATTCTGCTGTGGTCAAAAAAGTTTTGGAGCTGGTGGAGATGCAATTTCCCACCCCGAGATTCTTTTTGAGAGGCCATCCTTTTTCCGAGCTGATGGCATGCACCTTTCCGCTTCAGGGAATGAGGCTTGGATTGGTGCGGTGGTGACCAAGCTGAGGTCTTGGTTGGGGCTGTGAGTGGTTTGGCGGTGAGCTGAGGGCTCCATGGCGGTTAGGCATTGGTTAAATTGGTGCTTGGAGGGGTAAGTGCCTATCCCTCCAAATGATGCGAAGGGAATTCCGTTAAAGGAATCCAGGGGCTTGCCATACAATTTGTCCTTGTCCCCGGAGTCGGACCTGCGGCCGTGCAAGCCCCACCGGAACATGAGGGTGAGAAGTGAGGGACTGTTACCCAGCTTCATTTTCTCACCCAATACTTGTTTCCCACGCTGGCTTCCGTTGGTGTCCGGAAGGGCCAGCTCTGTCCTTGAGGGCAAGGACAGATAGTCATAACCAATGCCTAAGCAACCACTCACATTTTTTGTATTTAAATAAAGTTGTGGCCAAAATTATGCCAAAAACCTTAAACAAAATTCACGTGTGAAGTGTGAATTTTTTGGTGGGTGGCACTGTGGGACTCAACACGCAATAAAATACAGATACATACAGACAACCCCCCAGGGAAGGAAGACCAAAGTGCTATTTGTTTAGTCAACATACCCATGACTAAACAAAGAACACTTTCGTCTTCCTTCCCTGGGGGTTGTCTGTATGAATCTGTATTTTATTCTGAATCCATGTTATGGGTCGTTGCACCACAAAAAAGATTATTATTATGCATTATCAACCTCTTGATAGCAGATAGGTGGGTAGATTTTTGGAATTCTTTTTGACATTTCCATGATGTTACTCAGGCTTTCCTCTGCTCCCTCTGCACATCAGATTCGTAGACCTCCCCAGTCCCACCCCATGCAGCTACTTCTAGCCACGAGTTTAACCTCTCAAGGACCCATGTTTGAGACCACTTCTCTCTTCTATTCTGCAGGCCTGCTTTGCACCCAATTTCCTTTTTGCACCCCATGCCCCCTCCCCTTCTTTTTGTGCAACCCACTTGGAAGGGAAGCCAACGTGTGGTTGCCTCCTGTATCTTCCTCCTGCCACAGATTACAACTAATATGCCCCTTCTCACCTTCCACACAATTTGGAAGCCACCCCCTCCTATTCTGCAGACTCTTTCATGCCCCTGCTTTTGTCTTTACCATGTCCCCATGCCAGCTGCTCCCTTCTTGTTTGTTTGTTTGTTTTGCAACCCTCCTGGCACAGTCTTCTTGTACTTTACCTCCTTTTCCACTATTTCTCTTTGCTCATCTCAACTTTCCCTTGCACACAGGTCCCCCGCTTCCACTCCTTCACCTCTCTCCCACTTTGCAGTCTCCTTTGTGGAAATGAACATGCACACACACTATTATCACCTTCACTCCTAACTTCCCCCTTCCTCATTTTATTATGCTCCCTGGTACACAAGCCTTCTCCCTTTCTAGGTTTCCTCTTCTCTGCTTTTCTGCAGCCTGTTTTAGCCACACACATAAGGCTGATATGCTTATTTGACTCTTATAAGGAATCCTGTTGGCTGGTTGTTCAGTTAGAGACAATTAACTCCAGCTTATTGCAGTTGTGTGTTTCTGAGTGTTCCCATTTTAGCAGTTTCATAGTGTGGGAGCATGGGGGGCATGCCCCTGGGCACATGTTTGTGAGGGGGCAAGACCAGGTGCCCCCATGACACAACAATCAAAAGTGTCTTTACATACAGAGAGAGACACTCACACAAACACTTCCTTCTAAGCAAGCAAGGGATATAAGCAATTTGTCATTTTAGATAATATGATGAAACCATGCTTCTTCATCAGGTACATAATGGACCCACTCTTCTTCCAAGGTATACTGGGTGATCACCACTTCAGCACAATTAAGATTATGGCTGCCCTCAGATTTCATAACAACTTCAAGTGGCAAGAACTTAGCCTGCAGGATCAGGTCATCTCTCAATCTCCTCTGAGGACACGTCATCCCAAAATCTACTCTAATTTGCTGTCATGAGCACATGCTGCCACAGTAAAGGCCAAAATTTTTTTCCCAAAAAACCCCCACAGGAGTTAGGTAATAATTTGAAATAGTCCACAACTTTATTGAATACAGAAGTAAGTAGGATTTCGCCAAGGCATTGGGTATCAATGTGGTATCAAGCAGCCCATCTGTTGGTTGATAAATAGGGAGTCACCCCTAACATGGACCAAGTGCACTGACCCCACTTGGGCTGCCAATGGGAAAGCGGCTAAAGCCCAGTGTTCCACGTGTGGACTTCTGGACAGAGACACCCTTCCTGGACCTATATTGAAAAAGGTGGGGGAGTGAATACCCAGATAGAAAATGCTGGATTGTTTTTTAAATATAATTTTAATTTCCAATTTTCTCTATTAATTCTTCTAACTGATTTATGTTGTAATTGTTATATTCAATTATGTTACTATTATTAATTGCTTGTAAGCCACTTTGTGACTCGTGGGAGTGAAAAGCAGCATAGAAATAAAATAAATGAAATAAAATGTAGCTCAAAGTGTGGCTAGGCAGGCCTCAAGTTTCTGTATCTTCTCTTCCAGCATGGCAACCATTTTGCAATTGCACTTGGGCTGATGAAATATGATGCCATATGTCGCAATCAGGAGTTCGAAATACAGTGAAGTACACTGTTGCCAATGAAATGATGTACTCAAGGGGTACTGGGTTATCTATAAATGACCATCTTTGTATCTCCAAAACAGGATAGAATCATAGAATCATAGAGTTGGAAGAGACCACAAGGGCCATCGAGTCCAACCCCCTGCCAAGCAGGAAACACCATCAGAGCACTCCTGACATATGGTTGTCAAGCCTCTGCTTAAAGACTTCCAAAGAAGGAGACTCCACCACACTCCTTGGCAGCAAATTCCACTGTCGAACAGCTCTTACTGTCAGTAAGTTCTTCCTAATGTTTAGGTGGAATCTTCTTTCTTGGAGTTTGGATCCATTGCCCCGTGTCCGCTTCTCTGGTGCAGCAGAAAACAACCTTTCTCCCTCCTCTATATGACATCCTTTTATATATTTGAACATGGCTATCATATAACCCCTTAACCTCCTCTTCTGCAGGCTAAACATGCCCAGCTCCCTTAGCCATTCCTCATAAGGCATCGTTTCCAGGCCTTTGACCATTTTGGTTGCCCTCCTCTGGACACGTTCCAGTTTGTCAGTGTCCTTTTTGAACTGTGGTGCCCAGAACTGGACACAGTACTCTAGGTGAGGTCTGACCAGAGCAGAATAAAGTGGCACTATTACAGTGGTGCCTCGCAAGACGAAATTAATTCGTTCCGCAAGTCTCTTCGTCTTGCGAGTTTTTCGTCTTGCGATGCACGGTTTCCCATAGGAATGCATTGAAAATCAATTAATGTGTTCCTAGGGAAACCGCCTTCAGACCAGGTCCGGGGACCTCTTCTGAAGGCTGGGGGGGGGACAAGGGCTTTTCTTCCCACCCCCCAGCATTTTAAAAAACCCCGGGACAGCGGAGGACTTCTCCGCTGTCCGGGCGATCTTAAAATGCTGGCGGGCGGCATTTTAAAATCGCCCCGGACAGCGGAGGACTTCTCCGCTGTCCGGGGCGATTTAAAAGCCCCTGGGAAGGCAGGCAGGGGGGGACAAAGACTTTCGCCCCCTGCCCGCCTTCAGAAGGTGTTCCCGCCCCTCTTCGGAACAGCGTTCCGAAGTGGGGCGGCTGGGGCAGGTGTTCCCGCCCCCCTCCCCCCTTCGGAACAGCGTTCCGAAGTGGGGCGGCTGGGGCAGGTGTTCCCGCCCCCCTCCCCCCTTCGGAACAGCGTTCCGAAGTGGGGCGGCTGGGGCAGGTGTTCCCGCCCCCCCTCCCCGCTTCGGAACAGCGTTCCGAAGTGGGGCGGCTGGGGAACAGCGTTTTAAAATCCTGGGGGTCGGCAGCGAACGCTTCGCTCCCGACCCCCAGCATTTAAAAATCTCCCCGGGACAGCAGAGACTTCTCGTTCTGTCCCGGGGAGATTTTAAAATGCTGGGGGTCAGCAGCGAACGCTTCGCTCCCGCCCGCCAGCATTTTAAGATCGCCCGGGGCAGGCGGGGGGAAGGCAGGCGGGGGGGGAGCAAAGACTTTTGCCCCCCGCCGGCCTTCAGAAGAGGTCCTCTTCTGAAGGCCGGCTGTGGGCGAAAGTCTTTGCTCCCGACCGCCAGCATTTCCCTATGGGCTTTCGTCTTGCGATGCAAGCCCATAGGGAAATTCGTCTTGCGAAGCGCCTCCAAAACAGAAAACCCTTTCGTCTTGCGGGTTTTCCATCTTGCGAGGCATTCGTCTTGCGGGGTACCACTGTACTTCCCTTGATCTAGATGCTATACTCCTATTGATGCAGCCCAGAATTGCATTGGCTTTTTTAGCTGCCGCGTCACACTGTTGGCTCATGTCAAGTTTGTGGTCAACCAAGACTCCTAGATCCTTTTCACATGTACTGCTCTCAAGCCAGGTGTCACCCAATTTGTATTTGTGCCTCTCATTTTTTTTGCCCAAGTGCAATACTTTACATTTCTCCCTGTTAAAATTCATCTTGTTTGTTTTGGCCCAGTTCTCTAATCTGTGAAGGTCGTTTTGAAGTGTGATCCTGTCCTCTGCAGTGTTAGCCACCCCTCCCAGTTTGGTGTCATCTGCAAATTTGATCAGGATGCCCTTGAGTCCATCATCCAAGTTGTTGATAAAGATGCTGAATAAGACTGGGCCCAAGACAGAACCCTGTGGCACCCCACTAGTCACTATTCTGCAGGATGAAGAGGAACAATTGATGAGCACCCTTTGGGTTCGGTCAGTCAGCCAGTTACAAATCCACTGGGTGGTAGCATAGTCAAGACCGCATTTTACCAGCTTCTTTACAAGAATATCATGGGGCACCTTGTCAAATGCCTTACTGAAATCAAGGTAGGCTACATCCACTGCGTTCCCTTCATCTACCAGGCTTGTAATTCTGTCAAAAAAACAAGATCAGGTTAGTCTGACATGACTTATTTTTCAGAAATCCATGCTGACTATTGGTGATCACAGCATTCCTTTCTAGGTGCTCACAGACTGTTTGCTTAATGATCTGCTGCAGAATCTTCACTGGTATTGATGTCAGACTGACTGGGCGGTAATTATTTGGGTCCTCTCTTTTCCCCTTTTTGAAAATAGGGACAACATTTGCCCTCCTCCAGTCTGCCAGGACTTCGTCTGTTCTCCAGTATTTCTCAAAGATGACTGCCAGTGGTTCTGAGATCACATCTGCCAGTTCTTTTAATACTCTTGGATGCAGTTCATCTGGCCCTGGAGACTTGAATACATCTAGACTAGCCAAGTATTCTTGTACTATCTCCTTAGTTATTCTGGGCTATGTTTCCTCTGCTGAATCATTTGCTCCAAATTCTTCAGGTCGGGCATTGTTTTCTTTATCGGAGAAGACTGAGGCAAAGAAGGCATTGAGGAGTTCAGCCCTTTCTGTGTCCCCTGTTTGCATTTCACCATCTTGACAACCATATGTCAGGAGTGCTCTGATGGTGTTTCCTGCTTGGCAGGGGGTTGGACTCGATGGCCCTTGTGGTCTCTTCCAACTCTATGATTCTATGATTCTATCTTCTCCTCTGAGTGACCCCACTGTTTCTTTGTTCTTCCTTTTGCTACGAACATACCCATAAAAGCCTTTTTTGTTGTTTTTAACCTCTCTAGCAAGCCTGAGTTCATTCTGTGCTTTAGCTTTTCTGACTCATCATCAATCTTTTTATTCGACCGTCAGTCAGGAAAAAGTACATTTGTCAATACACAGTTAAAAAAAAAAAACTCCAAGAAGATTTTAGAACTTAGCCAACACTAAAATGGGCTAAACAAATAGCCCCATATCAATACAGTCAATTTTAGTCTTGCGACGCTTAAAAGCTAAAAAAAGAAATTTGGCCACCAAGGAAGGTATAGCTCTAGTGACGTTATTCAGCAAATGTAAAACCTGGTTTTCTCCGGGTAGGAAGCTAGATTGACATAGGAGCGGGTCTATAAAATTTTGTCTAAGCGCTGCATAAGAAGGGCAAGTCAAGAGAATGTGTTCGGTGGACTCAACCACACCCATGGCACAATGACAGGTTCTCCGGGCGTATGGTACTCCCCTGTACCTTCCCCACAATATCGCAGAGTCGAGGACATTTAATCTAGCCGCTGTAAGAAGTCTACGGTATTCCACATAGTGAATTTCTGCAAGGTAGGGGGCTGGTATGGTCCGATAAATCTGGTCCCCTAGGAACATCCCTGGTTTTATCTGGGCTATGTCCTCTTGTCTGGCAATGTCACTCAATCTCTGGGAGATCACAGCTCTAGCTTGATTGTACGTCATAGACTCAAGGTAAAGGTGAGACAATCCGCAGGATTGAACCTCGTTAGTGACCTCCCTTTCCCACGATGATTGGAAATCGTCCCTCAATATCAAGGGGGCAATACCCACTGGTTTAAAACAAAGCTTGAGCCATAGCCAGAGCTTCGTCTTCAAGGCCACATACCGTAGAGCTTGCCAGCCGACCTCTAAACTCATAACCACACCCACTACCGAGGGGGGAATCCTAAGGATGGCTCTAAGGAATCGTGTTTGGATAGAATCCAGTTTCAAAAAATCCCTACGGGAGCCTAAAGAGATGCCCACCAAAAGAAGGGGGAGGACTTTCATTTGAAAGAGTCTCAAAGCTATCTTCAGTGATTGAACCTGATTCTTAGCGTATAGGGATCTAATCTGGATGGCTGCTTTAGATGCGTTGGTTGTTATATAGTCTCTATGGGCCAGAAAAGACCTATTTGACCGTATTACTTGTCCCAGATATTTAAAGCAGTTAACCTGCTCTAAGGGAATCCCGTTCATTGACCATCAATGGAGTCTTGGTCGGGCAGAGAAGACCATGATCTTGGTCTTAACATAGTTGGGTTGAAGCTCATGCTGATCACAGTATTCATGTAGAGCTTGCAGCATTATCCTCAGTCCAATAGGGGATCTGGCAAGAAGTGCGGCGGCGTCCGCATACAGAAGAACATTCAGAGATCGGCCTGCTAATTTGGGGGTGGGGGGGTGGAAAGCATTATTGGAAATGTGGGTCACCAGTGAGTTAATGTAAAAATTAAACAGTGCTGGGGCCAATAGACAACCCTGTCTTACCCCTCTAGTGGTGGTAACAGGGTTGGAGACTAGGCCTTTATTGTCTAGCCTGATTCTCAGAAAGGTGTTTGTATGGAGGCTGATAATCAGATGAAGGAGACGACGATCGATCTTTGTAGCAGCCAGTTTTGTCCATAGCTGCTTTCTAGAGATTCGATCAAATGCATGCTTAAGGTCAATGAAAGCCACATGAAGAACCTTTGGGGCTTTACCAGCATACTTTTCCGCCAGGTGATTCAAGGTTAATATTTGGTCTATGGTAGATCTTCCAGGGCAAAAACCCGCCTGTTCGTCAACAATGATATTGTCGTCCTCCATCCATTTCGATAGTTTGTTTAGCAGGTACCCCGAGTAAATCTTCCCAATGACATTTAGCAGGCTGATTGGCCTAAAGTTGCTCGGCTCTGTACGTGGGCCTTTCTTATGTATTAATACAATCAACGCAGAGCTCCAGCTTGAGGGAAATTTTGCTGTTTTGTTTATGTGTGTGTAAAGTGCTGCTAAAAGTGGGATCCACCAATCTTTATTTGCTTTGATGGCATCAATGGATATAAGGTCATCACCGGGGGCCTTGCCTGCTTTAAATCGATCTATGAGAATTTCAACTTCAGGGCATGTAACTGGGTCCCAATCGGGCAGTGCTTCTGGCTCCACCATATCTCCGCAGGCATCATGAGCTGCATACAGATTGGCGAAGTATCTTTCCCAAGTGTCCGCTGAGATGTGGGGTTCTATTCTTGCAAGCGGCCTACCCAGGTATCTGGAAATTAACTGCCAAAAAGAAGCTGGATTTCTATTCTCTGCAGCTATCAAAAGGTTGTTCCAATTGCTTCTTTCTGCCTCGAGCTTCTTTTCCTTTAGTAGGGCTTTATAACTTCTCCTGAGGGTGATAAGACGGTTATTTGGCATGGGGACATTTGATGCTCTGTATGCCAACCATTCATCATACAGATGATTCTTGAAGTTTTTGCATTCCTCATCGAACCATTTTTTGTTAAAAACTGTTTACCTTGCTTGGTGGGGGGCCGAGCTAGTGTTGGTTTTAGAAGTTCTACTAAATCGTCATACATTGGTAGAGGCTCATCCGCCTGCATAAGGGAAGCCCTTTTCATTTGGAGCTGATCAGACCAGAGAAGTTCGTTCAACTGCTGGGCCGAATTGGAGGTCCATTTAAGGGCTGTAGGTCTTATCTCCAGATGATCATTTGATAGGTGCACAAAGGAGTGCCTATCAAGTTCGTCAGCCAGAGTCAGGGAAATTTCTAGAGGGAAGTGATCACTCTCCAATCTTGAAGCCACCTTAAAGCTGGATATTTTTGGGGTAAGGTCAGGAGATATCCATACAAAATCAATAGTGGATGCGCGTGAACCTGACCAATAGGTGAATTCGGCAGGGTAGTCCGAGCTGACTGCCCCATTTAGCAGGAGGAAATTGAGGGCCAGCAGGGTTTGCCTGCATTTGAAACCTGCGTAAGTGGCTATGTTATCTTTGAATTTCCTTGGTAAAAGATCTGTAGTCATAAGAGGTGAAGAAGGGTACTTACTAAATTTAGAGAATAAAATTTGGTCAGTATGTGACAGGCGTCCATTAAAATCTCCCGCCAACAGAAAAGTGGCTTCGGGATATTTATCAAAAAGCGTTTCCAATGTCACTTGGATTTCCTGCCATCTCAGATCAACCAAATTTCTCTTATAAATTGGACATAAGTAGATATTGATCACTACTATCGTTTCTTCTGCTGTTTCCAACTTTATAATCAGCATGAGTGACCACTGGATGTCAATTTTTTCCACCTGAAGATTTATGGCTAAGGAAACAAAAGTAGCCAAGCCTCCTTGCAGTCTACCATGTGATAACGAGTTCTGCGTGGCATTCAGGTAGAAGCCCTTGTATCCTGTTAGATAGAAGTCCTCACAGGCCCATGACTCTTGAAATAGAAGGATGTGGCTGCCATTTATATAAGCAACAAATGATGGATCTGTCAGTTTAGATTTAATACCAGCCACATTCCATGATAGTAGTGTAAGAGGCCGCTTTGTGTTTCCCTAAAGTCATGATTTCTCTTGCGTGGTTAATCCTGGAGAATCCAAATGGGGGTGCACGCTGCGTGAAGGGGCAGTAGGGTGAAAAAAAGCAGTGATTTTTTATTGTTTGCATATCAGATTCAAGTTATCACATGTCACAGGAGCAGCCAGTGGCTGGGGCGAATTTATAGATCGCTGTAAGAGAAAATCTTGGTACGAGGGGGTGTTACTAACCGGCAAGTCCATAGACTCGTCGTTTGCCGTATGCTCTGTAGTTGCAGGAGTCGTGCCTTGAGGATCGAGGCTTGTTGATGGGAAAGCACTATGTAAGACAGAAGGAAGACATCCTTTTCGGTTAGCTTCCAGTAGCTTGTTTAGCCCTGCCACTGCCTCAGTGTTTGTGCAAAGGGCTACTGGATCTCCCAGTGTCTCTTGCATCGTCATGGTATCAGCACAAGGAATGCAGCCATTTTGAGGATTGGAGATCGTTATCGCTGCAGGGGGGTCCACATAGGCTTGTGTCTGCCAATCTTTAGAAGCATCTATAATGGCCAAAGCTGGACCCGTCAAAGCTCTACACCTTAAGGCAGTCCCTTCTTGCCGGTGGGATGGTCAGCTAGTAAGTCGTGGGGAGGGGTTCATAGAAGGGTCCGTTGCTGCAAATTCCGGTCATAATCCTCAGTCCTCCTTGTAGACCGGCTACCCAAATTTGCTGCGTTTGGGATTTTCCCAATAATGCCCCTACAGTTGTTAAAGAAGCATCTTTGTGGAAAGATTCCAAACCAGTTGAGGCGATTTCGAAGTTTGCTCAAAAGTGCAGGAAGCCTGGGCGAGTCGAACTTGAGCAACAAGCACTTAAATTTTGGAGTCTCTGGCAGCCATTCTAATGATAGGAGACCACCCTGGGCCAAGTAGGACCTGGTCAACATTCGCAATGAGATCACAGCAGCTTTACAATTTCTCCAGGCATAATGGGGGAAGCAGGAGTGAGCGATGTTCAAGCATATATTGTTAGGGGTGAGTTGGAGGTTTACTAGCTGCTGCCCCCTACTTAGGCTCTGTGCCTCATGATTACCAGGTCCCTGATGATTTAAGGACGGATTCAAAATCGAAGCAGGGGTTTTGGTGAAGGCATTTAGTTTTTCCTCTAACATATTGATGGAAGCTGATAGCGCCTTTATTTCGTCAGCCAAGTGCAGGCAATATTTCTGCAAAGTCCTCAGCTCCACTGATCGTACTATATCACATAAAGATTTACGATGAGGATCAGGGTAGGGAGAGAGGCCATCTGGGCTGGAGGTCATGTCCAACAGCGATTTGTCTCCTGGCAAGGGAGTATTAGAAGTCGTTGTGGGGTCGTATGGACAATCTACCTGCTTGGAGGTGTTTAAAAGGTTGTTTGTAGTCATTGCAGGATCATGTAGGCAATCTAACTGCTTGGGAGTAACAGGTGAAGGAGGCACAAGATTGCAGAAAAACTCCTCCAATGATGAGATAGAAGGCTCTAAGATCTTAGGTGGTGAATCCAGCTCAGTAGGCTTCAAAACCTTAGACATAGGTTCTGAGGCATTAAAGGAACAATCTTCCACAGAAGAGGTACGGCCACATTTTAGGTTCGTCATGCTAAACCCCTTGAGTGGCTCGGTTGTCTAAGAGTCCTTCAAAGGGTAAGCAAGAGCTGGTGGAATGCCAGGGAAGCGCGGCTGGTGGCTGCCCAAGTTACAGCTAATCAGGTTGTTAGTGAAGCTCATTAAGGAGATTTATGGCGCTGGCTTTGCAAGCTTCCACAGGGTGAATTCCTGGCGTTATCATCAAAACATTATCGTGCCAACTTCCAGAGAAAAATAGGAGCGGAGTAACTTACAGCATGAACTTAGAAAGGGAGGGGAGCTCCGGCAAGCGCGTCTTACTTCGTCGCCATCTTGGCAATTGAACCCGCTTTTCTGACTTTGTGTCTACACGTGCTGGCTATTTGTTTGAATTCCTCTTTGGTGGTTCCCCCCTTTTCCATTTTTTGTACACATCCTTTTTTAATCTTTACTCAGTTAAAAGTTCTTTAGATAGCCACCCTGGCTTCTTTAGGAACCTTCCATGTTTCCGTCTCATTGGTATTGCCTGAAGTTGTGCTTTTACTATCTCCCTCTTAACAAACTCCCAGCCATCATGAACTCCCTTTCCTTTTAATATTACTGTCCATGGGATCTCACCCAGCACTTCCCTAAGTTTTATGAAGTCGGCTTTCTTAAAGTTAAGAAATTGAGTCCTAGTATGCTTGGCTGCTCCCTTCCGCTGCATAGTAAACTTCAGAAGAGCATGATCACTCGCGCCTAATGATCCTTCCACTTCTACCCCACTAACCAGGTCATCAACATTGGTTAGGACCAGATCTAAAATGGCTGTTCCTCTTGTTGCTTCTCCCACTTTCTGGACAATGAAGTTGTCTGCAAGGCCAGTGAGGAATCTGTTTGACCTTATGCTCTTGGCTGAGTTTGACATCCAACAAATATCCGGGTAATTGAAGTCCCCCATTACTACTATCTCCCTTCCTTTTGCATGCTTGGCCATCTGTTCCAGGAAGGCATCATCTATGTCCTCCGTTTGGCTTGGGGATCTATAGTAAACTCCCACAATGAGGTCTCTGTTATTCTTCTCTCCCTTAATTTTGACCCAAATGCTCTCACTTTGGCTTTGAGGTTCTAAATCTTGGATCTCTTCACAGGTATACACATCCCTGACATATAACGCCACTCCTCCTCCTTTCTTGTCTGGTCTGTTTCTCTGAAATAGATTGTATCCCTCCATTATTACATTCCAATCGTGGGACTTATCCCACCAGGTTTCAGTGATGCCTATTATGTCATATTTTGTTTGCTGTACCAAGAGCTCAAGCTCATCTTGTTTATTTCCCATGCTTTGCGCATTAGTGTACAGACATTGAAGTCCATTAATCATTCCCCCGTGTCTCTTATTTAAGGATTTTTTCCTCCCACCACTAGGTCTGCGTGCTGTTTTCTCCATTTGGTCTATGACATTTGGATGATCATCTTCATCAATTGATAGACTCCTACCTTCAGGAGCACTGTCTCCCTCCCCCACATTAGTCAGTTTAAAGCCCTCCTGATGAGGTTTCTGAGATTTTTGGCAAAAACATTCCTCCCAACCGTTGTGAGGTGCAGCCCATCGCTTGCCAGAAGTCCATCTTCAAGAAACTGCAGTCCGTGATCTAAGAATCCAAACCGTTCCTGTTTACACCACTTGCGAAGCCAGCTGTTCACTTCCACTATTTTCCCCTCTCTCCCTCGGCCACGTCATTCAACTGGGAGGACAGATGAGATGACAATTTGTGCATTTAATTGCTTCAGTTTCCTGCCCAGAGCCTCGTGGTCTCTTTTGATGTTCTGGAGGCTATTGCTTGCAGTGTCATTGGTTCCCACATGAACCAAGAGGAAGGGGTATTTGTCAGTGGGTTTTATGATTCCTTGCAGTCGTTCAGTTACATCTTGGATCTTAGCCCCAGGGAGATAGCACACTTCCCAAGACATCTTGTCAGGCCCACAGATCACTGCTTCTGTTCCCCTCAGTAGGGAATCCCCTATCACCACTACACGCCTCCTCTTAGGTTTGGTCGGGGTTCTTCCGTGAGCTGTCCGTTCCAAGGTCGCCTGCACATTCCCTGAGGACTGACTTTGCTGCTCATCTTCATATACCTGATCGACTGTAATGAGGGAGAGATCCTCAAATGGAGTCTGCTCTTCGTCTTCCATGCTAGGGGAGAGAACCTCAAAGCAATTGTGTATTTCTAAACAATCAGAGTGAACCCTGGGCCTCCTACTTCTTTGAGTCACATTTCTCCATATATCTGGCTCCTATGTTGGTGAACTATCCTCCTTCTCAGGGGAGTCCCCTGTCTCCTCCTTGGTGGAGACAGTGTGCTCTGTTGCTTCCAAGAAGAGCTCCAGCTCTCTAATTCTTTGGAGCGTAGCTACACGTTCCTCCAGTTGCTGGACTTTGTCTTCTAAGAGGGCAATCAACATGCAATTGCTGCAGGTAAAGCTGCCTGCAACCTTTGACAAGATGGCAAACATTGCGCAGGAACCGCAGGCAACTGCAGCTGTTCCCTCACCCTCCATCTTGAGAACGTGTCGTTGGGGGTGGCTACAGCGGTCCTCCATCATAAAAAGCGTGAAGACAGGACAAATATCTTCCCCCCCAAAAAAACCTAGGTCTCCCCCAAAAAACGTTTGAGACTAGCTCCCCAAAATCTAAAAGATGGATCAAACTGCTGCCCTGCAAGCTCTGATAAGCTCCTCCCACAGCTAATCACCTGCCTCAACAGAAACCCTGCCCCCTCTGACCTTTGCACAGGGAGAGCAGCTAATCAGCCACAAAGAAACACACACACAAGAAAACCCTTTTTGCTCCTTCTTCAGCTGCTGCCCTGCAAGCTTCGATAGCCACCCTTATAGTTGCTCAAGGAGAGCATACAGTTGCTCTTCAAGGCTATTCAGTGTCACAATTGTGGAATTGTCTGCTATCTACAGAAAAACTGTCAAAAAGCCCAGATTTCCAAATAGCCAAGGGGAGCTCAGAGAAAGGAGCGGCCAGTAGCAGAGAGCATGCTAAGCCCCAGTCCAAGCATGGTCTTGTTTTGATTACACCAGAGACATCAGCGTTGACTTGGAATGCTTTTGTTGTCGACACAGGAGCTACAGCCCATCTGACTGGATGCAAGGGATTGTTTACCACTTTTGAGGATCGGCGTTACACTGTCAAGCAAGTGGACGGTCATGAGTTGGAAGCCACTGGGTTTGGAGCTGTGTTTCTTGAGAGTCTCCAAATCACTGTCAACAATGTTTATTTTGTTCCAGGTTTGAAGTACAACCTGTTGAGTGTGTCACAGCTGACTGAGCATGGTTTTGTGATATCCTGCAACAAAGAGAGATGTGTAATCTCCAGAGATGGGACACCACTTATTTATGCCTACAAAGAAGATGGGCTTTATTTGCTTTCCTTTGATAGTACTGATTATAAGGGTGTTGCTGTATCTTGTGTTACAGGTTCCACAGGCAAGATGCCTGGCAAAGTCACCAGAGTTTTACAGCATGTGTATGCTGATGTGGTTGGACCTCTACCACTTTCTAGAGGCAAAGCCAAGTACTACCTGATAATGGTTTATTGTTTTTCTCAATGTGTTTGGGTGTATATGTTGCAGAGACCGCAGCAAACCTTAACAAAGTTCAGAGAATTTTGTGATAAGGTGAAATTTGTTCATAATGCTAATGTTGAATGTCTTTTCACTGATGAAAATCAGGTTTTTGTTTCACAGGAATTTCAGGATTTCCTAGGTGAACAGGAGATTGAACACAAGGCTGCTGTCTCAGAGGCTTCATGGAACAAGAGTGTATGTGTCAAGGTGAACACAGAGTTGCAACAAGGCATGATAGCACAACTGCTAAGTGCAGGTTTGCCCCAGAAATTTTGGGCTGAGTTGCTGAATGCTTTTTCTTACACGTGGGTAAGAAAGGTTTCAGCTGGTATGGAAAGTTCTCCTTTTGAGAAACTGTTCCAGAGAAAACCTTCTGTCAAGCACTTAAAGGTTTTCGGGTCTCACATGTAGGTAGAAACACCACAAGGTGTGAAAGGCGCACGGGGCATTTTCATGGGTTATGAGAAAGGTCAATACAGAGTTTTATTGCCTGATTCTGACACAGTGATTCTTACTAGGAATGTAGAATGCACTGCACAACAGTAGAGAGAGGTTCTCCACAGTTTCCCCATCAATGCCAACACACATGTAGATTCTGACATTGAGAGTGACACTGAAAGCACCGCTGAGAGGTCTAATACCGATGACACAGTCATTGAGAGAGGTACACAAGCAATGTCCAGGCCATCATCCGTGGCTGAACAGGAATTGCCAGAGCCACTGTTTACTGTTGATCGTGGTTCTCCCAAAAGTCCCAAGGAAGAACCAGCCAGCAAAGAGGATCTGCACCTACTACATAGATCTGAGAGAGTCACAAAGGGACTGCCACCCCAGTGGTACTCCAGGGAGTTTGCTAACACAGCTGTTGCATGCATAGGTGTGGCTAGCAGCTCAAATCAGGTTTCAGACACAGAGGTCTTGAATGAGGTACAGGGTTTTTCCACAGGAGAGACAAAGCCACACCTGAAGGTTGCAAGAGCCAACACTGTTTCCTCAGACCAATGTAGAGCAAAAGCTCTAATCCCATGGAAGAAAGGTAACCAGAAGTTTGAACTGGTCAGTCCAGTTGCAGGTAGTTCCAAACATGGAACTCGTACAACAGAGGTATACTATGTGTATGACAACTGTTTATGTCTCTTAATGCTGCACTAGCTTTCGCAGCAAGGGTTACCTAAAAATGGAGGAGTGATGTTAGGATTTTTATCCACCCCGAGCTGCTCAGCAAGTAGCACTGTGTTTTTTATATCATGTGAGTGTCTGAGAGTATGAGACAGGAAGTCTCAGTACTATTGGAGTATTGTTGAGAAGTTAATTTCACATCTGTGTGAGATGCTTTTCTGTACTGCTGCTGAGAGAGCACAAACATGCTGGTGGATTCTTTGTACATGGACTGTAAATAAAGTAGTTTATAGCTACTGATTGTCTTTTTCTTTTGCTGTGAGATGCCAGAAGATGAGTGGGCTCCTCTCAGGAGAGAGGGCTCACTTATCACCAGTCTCTCTGGACTGAGGGAGATTTACAGCCAGAGAGTGACCACCGGAGAGACGCCCCGGTGTCTTGGGAAGGTGGCGGCCTTCCTGGGCGTTTTTCCAACAGAATGTACACAATAATGCAAGTATGGTCACAGCATATATTCCTATACTAGTGTCAATGATATTGACATTTTTATATTCAATTCCTTTCCTGATGAGCCTAGGTGTGGAATTTGCCTTTTTTACAACTGCTGTATGGAGAAATGTTGGAGGGATGCACGCATGCACACATGTATGTATGTATGTATTTTAATGTTTGTTTTTGTAATGTTGTATTTATTGTTTAATGTGTTTGTGTACAAACACACACACACACTTAGTTGCATTTATTAATCTGGGGCTTTCTTTTCCCCGTCATGCTTCCCTAATTGCAAAACATAAATTAAAAGATTTATGCACTTAAAATGCTTTCGTACTAGACCAGGAGTAAACGCTCAAGCAGGGGGATAGATCACTTGGCAGAGCGTGAGACTGGTTTGTGGGTGTGAACCCCATGTTGGGCTAAAGATTCCTGCATTGCAAAGAGCTGGTTGGTCAGAGAATAAGGGATTGCCAGAAATGGAAATATAAAATGTGTGTGGGACAAGAATGATTGTGTAGCTTTGAGATTTCTGGGAATGCCTTTTTTAAATTGCTTGACATTTTCAGTGGGAGGATTATGCCACACATGGTGACCAGCCTCTACTGCTCTTTAAACTAGTTAGTGGAGATCCCATGTGAGAGAGGGCTATTGGGCTCATGTCTTGTTTTCTGGGGTTTGGTCTCTGGGAGCTGAATGCTGAACTAGAGGGGCCTTTGATGCAATCCAGACAAAAATCCTTTTATGCTCCTAACTCCTGAATCTCTCACTGGCTCTTCAGAGTTCTGCCAAACAGTCATATTCTGCACTGGGTGCCTAGTGCTGTGTGGCAAATCTCCAAAAAAAGCAGCTACAAAGCAGCAAACAGTGGACTGCATTTTAGAGCTTTCTTCAATCTTTCCTCTTGCTAAGTTGGGTGGGGAGCTTTTCATTGTATTTGTTTGAACTTTTGTGATGCCCTTATGATATTGTAAGCCACTCAGATTTCTTTGAAATATAGAGTGGTATAAATATATCATAAATCAATAAAATCATTGTCCATTTGTTCATTTTCAAAGCACTGCCCTTTGCCACTGCAGCTTACAAATATTCTTAATTTGATGAATACAGACACAGAACACAGTTTTTATTTGCCACACCAATTTATTTTGATTTTGAACAAAGATAAATTTAACCCATATATCATATTATCATGAGACAGAGCCCCCAAGCCCCACATTCCTACTTTAGCTTATCTATTCCCTGCATCCCATTCACCCTGCATTAAAAGCCAAATAGAGGATTCAGGAGTCCTGTGCAGTAGCTCTTCCTCTCCCACCACCAGGCAAGCAACCTCCACCTCCACTGCTGCAAGAAACAGTGGGATCCAAACGGAAGAAGACATTGTTCTCTCCTAATTACTCTTCAAAGTTGAGCTCCTCTAGGCGAGGCAGAATATCACTGCATCGTGCTCTGGTTATAGTGCCTGAAAGGGCATCAAAATGCATTGATTTCTTGGCCATTGCACAAAATTTTGGGGATGCACAGCCGTGGAAATGCTCGTCAGGAATTGAACTGTTATCTAGTAAAGAAAAAGAGACATTTTCACATGAGTGCCTGGGTAGTAACAGGTGAGTTTGTGTGCAGAAGAGAGAATCGGAGTGTTTTATTGTTTATTAAGTATATTGAGCAAGTATAGAAAGCATCTCAGAACCATACATGTGATCAATTTGACACAGATGTTTAAAATTTAGAAAAAGAAATATCCATTTTTTATTATGGGACAGGGGCCTATCTTCATCAATATTGCTTTCCAGATCTGGGCTCCATGCTTGCCTTTATGTCTTCTAAAATAGTGAAAACTTTCTTTTAAAAGGCAGTTTTACACATGATAAAATGAACAGATTATTTTGCTTCCTTTCTCAAATCCCCACCCAAGAAATATGGAGTCTCATCTATATACATGCAGAGCAAAGATCATTTAACGGAGTTATAGTTTCAGAAAATTAGAACTTTCCCCTACCAACACGTATAGTGCATTTTCTGGCAGAAAGCCACAAACAGAAAAAGAGAGCAGCTCACCACCCTGTCTCCACCTCATTGGCTGGCAGTGCTACTTACCGTGAGCAACAACAAACTCTATGCACTGAGTCTCATCATCGTTACACTTGATGGTCTTTGAGCCCTTACAGGCTTTTGAGAGAGAAGGACAACAAGTTGGACACTCCCGCCCATTCAACTTAGGTTTTGCCTCTGTGGAAAACAACAACTAAAATCAACACAAGGTTTCAGCCCATATCTCCTTCATTCCTTCCTTTTCCTACATTGTAATAATTTATTAAATTTTCAAAAAATTGATATATACACACATCAATGCATAATCAATTTTTCAGACTTCCCACCCCATTTTCCATGGTGTTTTTACTTCTTCCCCTCCGCAGCACAATACCATCTGTCTCTTATACCAACACATCAATACTTTATTCTTTAATTACTTATATTGCTCATAGTTTAAATCCAAGAAAAAAGCACATCAAGAACTCAGGCCAATGTAAGTTTCAATAGTGGGAGTGGTCCCTAATCACAAGTCAATAGTCAATAGTAACAAAAACTAATCCATTCAGAAGTATGTATTCTGACAAGAATTACAAACTCAAATAAAGATTACAAATTCTAATAGAGATTACAAACTCTAACTCATAAAGATATGTATAAAGAGAAAATCTTTGTAATGAATTATTGACTTGTGAGTAGGGATCACTCCCACTATTGAAACTTACCTTGGCCTGAGTTCTTGGTGTGCTTCTTTCTTGGTATATTTAATAACAAGAACTCCAATTTATTAAACATAGTTCAAATCCTGCTCGTGAGTTCATCATACAATTTCCTTAAATAGTCTGAAACAGGCTTCCATTCTTCCACAATGCAATCATCCTTAGATTCTCTTATTTTGCCTGTTAACTTTGCCAATTCTGCATAGTTCATAACCTTACTTATTCATTCCTCTTTGGTGGTAACTTCTACTTCCTTCCATTTTTGTGCATAGAGAATCCTAGCCACTGTTGTTACATACATAAACAACTTAATCATGATTTTTTTGGAACCTCTTTCCCTATAATCTCTAGGAGAAACCTTTCTGGGTTTTTTTGTGTATAATCACTTTAGACACCTTTTTTATCTCATTTTTTTTTAAAAAAAACAAACACCATCACTTTCTTACATGTCCACCACTTATAAATGAAAGTTGAATGTAGCAGTTTACATTTCCAACAATTATTTACAACATTTAGCCAATTTGTTAGGTTAAAAATACCATCTATACATTATTTTCATGTAATTTCCTTTTAGAGTATAACAGGCAGTACATTTCATATTAATTTTCCACAACCTTTCCCATGCATCCATTTCTATATTATGTCCTAGATCTTTAACCAGCTCATTATTTTCCCCCCCATTAAACTTGCATTTCTTGAAAAACATAATATGTTTTCCTTTCATGTGAGTCTTGATATCAGGTCCACACACGATACAAACTTCTCCTTATACAATTATTTAAAAATTCTCTATGTACCTTTATCTTAGCATACCACAGGTAAGCATGCCACCCATACCAATTCCCATATGCTTCAAAATCTAACAAATTTGTATTCTGTAAAGATATCCATTCCTTTAACCAAATCAGCCAGACTGCTTCATAATATAATTTTTAAATCTGGCAATGAGAATCTATCTCTTTCCTTAACATCCATTAGCATTTTAAATTTGATCCTTGGTCTTTCCCCCTGCCACATGAATTTTGATAATTATTTTTTTCCATTACTTGAAGCAGTCCATGTATTACCGGGATTGTGTGAAGGAGAAATGACATCTTAGGCAAAATATTCACTTTTATCACTGAGATTCTTCCCAAAAGAGAAAGTTTCATTCTACTCCATCTCTTCATGTTTTGTTTAATCTTACTTCATACTATCAGCTAATTATTTTAAACAGATTTGCATTCGTATTTTTTATCCAGATACCCAGATATTTCACCTTCTTTTCCACCTTAATACCCATTATTTCTTTCAGTTTCTCTTTACCTTGCTGGTTTATATTTTTTGTTAACTTTTTAGTTTTATTCTTATTTATATAAAATTCCTGCTAAATTACCAAACTGCTTTATTACATCCAATACCTTAACCACATTTTCTATCAGGTTTTCCAGGAACAATACCACATCAACTGCAAAAGTCCTCAGTTTGTAACTTTGACGGCCCACTTGGAGGCTTCATATATCATTATTTTCTCTAATATCCCTACACAGCAATTCTAACCCTAGAATAAACATTAACGGTGAAAGCAACCTTGTTTTTTTCCCCTTAGCATTAATGCATTTTTCTGATAGAACACCATTTACTCTTATGTGTGCAAATTGCTATTTATATAATGCATTTATTCTTTTCACATATCTATCCCCAAACCCCATTATAATCAGTAGTTTCCCCCTAAAACTCCAAGAAATATTATCAAATGCTTTCTCTGCATCTAAAAGCATAGCTAATTGCTAATCACTTTTTCTTTTTCAAATAGCATTCCGTACAAATCTACCTTTATCTTTTATCTGTCTTGTTGGCAGAACTCCTGTCCGATCTTCATGTATCAAATTTCTTAACACTTGTTTAAGTTGTCTTGCTAATATTGTAGCCAAAAAAATGTATATTTCAATTATTCCTCAGCTTCAGTTCCCTAGTCCTGTGAGAGGGTTACAACATCTCCACTGCATTCTGTTTCAGGAATTCATTGTGCTGATGGTGTAGATCTAGATATTATCTCTAATGATGAGACAGAAGTGCTGGCAGCTGGGTTATCAAAGGGGAGTGATTTTAGTTGTCACTGTGCAAATACAGTCCAGAGAATCTCCACCCAGTCTGTTGTTAAATATGTATTGTGTTTCATAGTTCAACCTAAGAGGAATAGGCAAGTAGGATTATTTTGGGGAGTGGGTTGTGGAATTTATTGCTGGGTTGTCTATGTGATTAATTTGCCACTTCTATGTTTTGTCCATGGCCTAATATGCATTATGATCCATCATTGTTTATGTAGTCTTATGTATTGCTTATTACTGTGAAATAGATTTATGTTCACTAATCTCAAAATCTGTAAAAGTAGTAGGGGGAACTTTAGCCATGGGGGATCAGGGACACTTACATGGCAAAAGAGCCATTTGTATTTTCAGTTGGCTTTTGGTTTCGTATCCTATTCACTTTACTTTCTTTTTATCTGGGGGGAATTATTGGAACTTTTCAGCCTCCTGTTCCCCAAAGTTATGGTTGAGGCATCTTGCAACACCATATTAGAAGAGCCAGGATGTCATCCTGTAGCTGGTGTTCTGGAGGTGGAGTTACTACTAGGTAAACTGTGCTTCCATGTGCTCTGGCTTCCATAACAGTTTCCCATTGCACCAGAAGCAGTTTAGTCATGCTGGCCACATGATCTGGAAAGCTGTCTGCAGACAAACAGCCGACTCCCTCACCCTGAAAAGCGAGATGAGTGCTGCACCCCATAGTCTATTTTGACAGGACTTAACCTTCGAGGGGTCCTTTACCTTTACCTTTTTCCTTACTATGAGGTATCATGGGGACCACCTTTGGTGTCCTCTAACCAGCTACAGGGAAGCGGTAACCTATCTTGGGCTTCATCAAAGATCTCCAATGACTTCTGTTTGATATTGATTGTCTAAGGGCAACCAAGGAAAACCCTTAAAGCCTCAATGCTATTTATGCTCAAGGATATATACAAATATGCATATACTTACTTTCACCAACTAGACCGCCACAGCTTGTAGAACGACAGCAGGACCTGAAACTCCGCAGGTAACGACCATCTTCTCTGGTGAAAGTATAGCTCTCTACAGTGCAATCTGTAGTACATCCCTGTTCACGGTCGAAATCATAGGCACCTGTGAGAGAGCATTAGAAGAAATACCTAGATCAGCAAAAATTCAAATCATTCCTCTCCTGAATGATTTTTTTTTTTTTTTGTGATGCTCCCTTATATACATACATTGGGCAAATGGGTGAATAAAGAAAAAAAATCGGCACATACTGAATTTAGCAAGCTAATCATTAAAGTAGTTTCTTCCTGTATCAGTATAATCTTTTCTGCCAAACCATGTGAATATTCCAGGATAGTTCCTTAAATGAGAAATTGTTGACTTGTTTTTCCTGCACATACAAAATGGCAAGGGCCTGGAGTAGGTTGATCTGCCACCCATCTGATCTCCAGCTAGTTGATCCATTGGCTGATTCAAGAAGCTGTCTTATACTATATACAGTGGTACCTCACAAGACGAATGCTTCGCAAAACGAAAAACTCGCAAGACGAAAGAGTTTTTCATTTTTTGAGTTGCTTCGCAAGACGAATTTCCCTATGGGCTTGCTTCGCAAGATGAAAACGTCTTGCGAGTTTGTTTCCTTTTTCTTAAAACCACTAATACCGTTAAAACCGTGCTTCACAAGACGAAAAATTTGCAAGACGAAAAAACTCACAGAACGAATTAATTTCGTCTTGCGAGGCACCACTGTAATATATATCTCTGAGAGTGGAGAATTCAGTTTTTTCTTTCCTCTAATTTTCTTTTCCCCTTCATCTAACTTCTGACTCACTATCTCAAGGGGATAAATCTTTTTCCATTCATCTTTTTATGGAGAAATGTCTGAATAAGTTTTCCTTTTTCATAAAAAAAAGATTTCTGAGGGTTCAGCTGCTGTCAGATTGTAACCAAAAGGGTTTGGAGCTTTGTGTTGTTACTATATATTGCAGGCCTATTTGACAGCCACTGCAGTGCTCACAAGTTCTGAAATGAGAGGTGGGGTTTCAGTTTCCGGCCTGACGTCGTGGTCATGGTGGTTGAGCTCCTCTGCCTTCCTGGGCAGGGGAGCTGCCTGGAGAGGGGAAAACCAGAATTTATGAGGTAAAATTCCTGGCAATGCTTCCCAGGGGGTCTGGGGAGTGCAAGGTATCCCATGGTGTCGCTTAAACTCGTATCTCCCAGCCTGAAAGGCAGTGCGGGTGTGGCCTGGGATGTGTGTCCCTGCCATGGGCGAACCTCCATTTCCGGCATGATCTGTGATCAGTTCCTCAAGAATTCGGAATATTGCATTAATTATGGGGCACTCCTGTAATGGCATATGATAAAGGGCTGCAACTATTCAGCTGCCAAAAGGACTGGACTTGAGCCATGACTGGACTTGAGCCTGCAACAGGAAAGAATTATGTGTAGGTGTTTAGAGGTTATCTGTTATCTGGAGGAAGACAGAAGACCAATGATTTATGCCCAATTAAGAGTTTTACATTTTTTAAAATATATCTTCCCCTCTCAACTGAAGACGAACCGATTTTATATAAAGTTTCTTTGAACTGTATGAAGAAAGCGTGGATGAGAGAGTGGTTTGCTAAGGACTGCTAATTACACTTGCCATGAGTTTATAAATGGGATTTTTATTTTTGACTGTGAGCTGTGGAAAACAATCCCCAGGATTTTAATGGTGGAGAAGGCATCTTCTCAGCAGTTATTTATAACTCGAAATGTCATTGAAAAACTGAAGGGATGGTTTCAAAGGAATGGAATGGACTGAGAAAGTTGGCAATTAATCTCTCTCCACTCTAAGTCTGTGAACAGCTGGAAAGGCTGCACATATGAGACGGTTATTTTATATGTTTGGAAAATAACAATGGTGCTGTCTGTAAAAAAAACAAGAATGCTAGCTAGGAAAATGAATTATGACTAAGAGAAGGTGATTAAAGAAAAAGAATGAATGTGGCAACATCAGGAAGCAATGGACATTTGTTTGTGAAAGAGCAGCAAACCTATTTATTTATTTAAAATATGTATTAAATTTAAAGGATCTGGATTGGTTAAAATTCTGAAAACTAATAAAAATTGATTTTAAAAATATATTTTAGGTTTCACTACTGTAACCACGGGACGTGGGTAGCGCTGTGGGTTAAACCACAGGGCCTAGCACTTGCCGATCAGAAGGTCGTCGGTTTGAATCCCCACGACGGGGTGAACTCCCGGTGTTTGGTCCCTGCTCCTGCCAACCTAGCAGTTTGAAAACACATCAAAATGCAAGTAGATAAACGGTGTTTCCGTGCGCTGCTCTGGTTTGCCAGAAGAGGCTTAGTCATGCTGGCCACATGACCCAGAAACCTCTGCCAAGAAAGCGAGATGACCACCACAACCCCAGAGTCGGTCACAACTGGACCTAATGGTCAGGGGTCCCTTTACCTTTACCTTTACTGTAACCACTGTTTGCTGGATCAACCTGTTCTTGCAATTTTTCCTCCATGGAATTTAGTTCAGATTCCTTTTCTTGTTTTTACCCTGAACTTGATTTGATTTATAGATTAATAGCTCCTCTAAAAATAGCAAACAAGGTTCCTTCCACAATTCAGTGTCACACCTCATCCAGATCTTAATGATATTTCTTTCTTCAACTTGAGTCTATATATTGATGGATTTTGTAAAACAAATGACCATGATAAATCCATGTCTGGTTATGTTGTGGTATCTGACTATGAAATTCTTGAAGCTCATTTCCTTTCAGATATTAAAAGGTGCCCAAATTCCTGAGGTCATCACTCCTATTCATGCCTACACCAAGCCTGCAGAATTGTTTATCTCCTGTGATATTGTACCATTCTGTGTGTCAAAATATGGGGGGAGATGAATTTTCTTCTTTCTGTGGATTTTTCTATACGTAGTTTGGTTCCTCATTTATTCCGTTTTTCTATATCTTAAAATGAAAATATTTTGCTTTTAGGAAATAGGAGAGCCAAACATGCAGCTCCTCTTGGCTCTGTTCCTGGCTGTTTCTTTCTTTTTTATATACCTTGTAACTAAAAGATTTATAATCTACAGATTTATAAACTAAAACATTTATAATCTATTCCATAAAGGGAAAAAATAAAGAAAAAGCTGTTGTTAATTTAGTCCTAGTGAAGTTTATGTCAACCTAAATGTTATTCCTGCTCTTGGTTCATAAGCATGCTCATGTGTCTCATAGGCCACAAGAGTGTGAAAAGGGAGAAAATGTTAAATATTGAATATCACTATGCATTATGCTGGTTTTGTCAATAGATACCACATAACACAAAGTAATTTCTTGGTTTTGCTAATTCCATTAGTCAAGGAAGGGTTAATTGTGTGCAGTGTGCAAGTTATGCCCTGGGTTCATCCCAAATAAAATCTTAAATTGTGAGTTTAATAAAATCACTGCAAACACCACCCATGAATCAAACATAGGTCACATTACATACTTTTCAGGGTGGCATAAGCAGCATAGTCATTCCATGTTGTCCAACCATCATATGGTTGCTGCAAGCTGGAAAATATTGAGATGTCACTACTAGATATGTGGGAAGTGAGTCTGAGTATTTTCCCCATATTGGTTGGCATTTGTTATGTAAACTAGGTACTTCCACCTGTGTGAGTATAAAATATTCTGCCTAAAAATTAATATGGAATCATTCCTTTCCAAAAAAAATGGGGGAACGATAGAGAAAATATTAATTTCATGGAACTGTATCATTTGGATTACTCCATATTCTTTTGAGAATAGGGCCTATGGTTTTCTGAGAGACATAGCTCCAGTCTATGAACCCTTTACATTTACCCAACAATGGGATGGGAAGCCCACTTTTCCCAAAATCTCATGGCATCTGGAAAGATGGCAGTCTTTGTCCCTAAACCCACCTCAGGGGCTTAGGGGAAAGATCAGCCCTTAGCAGTAGCTTCTTGGGGTTTGCTAGATGTTTTTCTGGCCATAGGTGAACCCTAACATTGGTCATTCCCAACTGTCTTTCAACCAACAGGGGGACTGGTTGATCATTACAGTGGTACCCCGCAAGACGAATACCTCGGAAGATGAAAAACTTGCTAGACGAAGGAGTTTTTCGTTTTCTTAGCCGCTTCGCAAGACGCATTTCCCTATGGGCTTGCTTCGCAAAACGAAGCTTGCCCCACAAGCTCCGGGGATAGCAGGGAAGCGCAGTGCGTCTTCCCCGCTGTCCCCGGACCTCTTTTGAAGCAAGGGGCAGCGGGGAGAAGATCGCTTCTCCCCGTTGCCAGCCCCGCAATCTCCGGGGACAGAGGGGAAGGCGTGCGCGCCTTCCCCTCTCTCCCCGGACCCCTTTTGAACCAAGGGGCGGCAACGGGGAGAAGCGATCTTCTCCCCTCCACCCCTTGCTTCAAAAGAGGGGACATGATTTTCAATGCATTCCTATGGGAAACCGTGCTTCGCAAGACGAAAAACTCGCAAGAAGAAAAAACTTGCGGAACGAATTAATTTTGTCTTGCGAGGCATCACTGTAGTTGAACACATATCTCCTTGTATTCATCATTGGCTGCACACCTGACCTCTGCATCACTTGTGTCTGAACCCACAAAGAGTAGACTCTGATTATGTTGCTAATGAGTGGAGAGTGACCTGCCAGTGAGGTATTGTTACTTAGGATTTGGCCACTGGGAAAACCTTTGGGGATGGAGCTGTGAGGCAAAGGCCGGAGAAAGATGAGGCCTGAATATTCATGCACAATGTATTAAGAGTAATCAGCTGGTAAAGTTCAGAAGAAGGTTGCCAGTGGTTCTCTGAGGCTAAGAGGCTGCCTTGTGTAAAGGTGCGGGATGTGTGTGTGTTGCAGACTTGATTAGTGACTGACATGGAAATGAGCTATCTCAGTGCCTTTTCCCCAACACTGGAAGCTAGTTTCCCTCCCTCTTGTCTTTCTTCTGGCAGGTGAAGACCTTGTCCCAACAGGCTTTTGGGGAATTACTGTTTTTATTGAACAGGCTGGTGCCATTTTTTATTGTAATCATAGATACATTTTACACATATTTATATATATAGATATCCCAGGGTCCAAATGACAGACCCACATACTCAGGTATAATCTGACAGAAAGGCTTTATACTCACCTAAATTGCTGACAGTAAAACCATAAAAGCATCTGCCACCTTCGGTAGTTACACAAGTTTTTACTCCTCTTCCTTTGTCTATTTCTTTTGACTTCCTTACAATACATACCTCAGCTGCCACTGCAGAGACAAGAGAAGAAGAAATATTCAGTGCCAAATACATCAGTTTCTCAGTCGTTGAGAAATTGAATCTACAGTCCCACCTGGATACAGTCTTCCAAGCCAGACATGAGCAACCTTATTGGTTTCAGGATCCACATGGGTGGGTTGGAGGCTGTATGCAAACTGACACAAATCTTCCCCCTATCTCACACACAGGAGCATCTCCAGATACAAAGATGGAGAAACACACAGCCTTCATTCCATTTACTATTATGAATGCATACACTAAAGCAGGAACGTCCTGTTAGGATTCCTGCCCCGTGCTAGCAGTCATGGGATTGTGTGTTTTTTTAATCGCATGACAGTGTATGTTTTCATTCCACAGTGTGGGAAGTGACGGAGACAGGATGTTTGTGTTACTGTGTTCTGTGACGTGGGACTATTGTCCTTTGTTTCTTTCTCTTTGCTGTTTGATGAGAAAGAGATGTGCTGATGCCTCTTTGTATCAGTCGCTGTGATGTTCGGGCTGGAGAAAGCTTTTGAAGCTCCCGAAGGACCGAGCAGGAGTGAGAGAACATACCAGTCGGGCATGTGTCTCTATCGGAGTCCTACTCTCGTGTAGGATGATCCTGACACATCCTCCACACAGTGAGGTGCACAATGGGATTTTAGCAGTCCCATTGAATACTTTCACAGGCAGCACACATGTTGTATGTGAAGAAAGCCAACCTCATGAAACAGAAGTACACTCCACAAGGCTGTCTTCCAAATTGGAGTCCAGATTCCCAGTATTCCAATAGTTTTAGCTTCATTTATCCTTCCTAGCGCCAATATCAGTTTGCCTTCTCTAGCCCGCTTCATATCCCCTCCTCCATTTGAAAAAGCAATTCAAGATTGCAGCTTCCTACTCACCTTCAGAAAGGATGGCCAAGAAGAGACAAGTACTCAGGAAGATCTTCATAGTGCTGGAGAGACCAAAAGCTGAGGAGAACTCAGTTCAAAGAAGCAGGCAACTGATGGAGGAAGAGGCTGCCTTGGGGGATTTATAGGCTAAGAAGAGGAGCCCTAGGCAGAACTGGTCCAGTGAGGGGGTGGGAAATGATGACAGTAGAGATTGCATGCTTTCCCAAACATCTTGTAATTTTATATTGGAACGCAAAGCATGGAGTAGAAATTGCATTAAGTCATTTTTGGGAACTGTATGAAATTCTGCCAGCTACCTCTTCTTTTGCATTCTCAGGGATAAGAAACATATATTCTAAATCCTTAAATCACCTTTGGAAAGCCCATGAAAATTCACCAAATAACTTTCCAGTCTATCCCACCCCAATTTCACCACAATGGAAGCCACTCTTACGGAACCACTCTTCTTCAGAAAGTGCACTGAATGAATACCACATTGAGACGATTGGAGTTTGACTGCTATTAGAATATTTCCTTCTAGGTTCAAGTGGCTAGAACGCACAACACCTTGAAGATACCGAGCAAAGAATTCAAAGATCTTTGTTACATAGTATAGCCACTCATGTTGTTTATGCACAGCAAAATAATTTCCCTACCTTCATTACTCGCATCATAACTCTACTAATACAAGGCTATATTTTTAATGAAGAATGCTGAGTCACACCAGGAATTTAGTTATCTTAAACATATTATTACTATTATTACTAGTAGTAGTGGTATTATTAATAATTTATTTATACCCTGTCCATCATACAATAGTCTATTAAACTTTAAAAGCTTCCCTAAACAGGGCTGCCTTCAGATGTCTTCTAAAAGTCTGGTACAGTGATACCTCAGGTTACATATGCTTCAGGTTACATATGCTTCAGGTTACAGACTCCGCTAACCCAGTAATAGTACCTTGGGTTACGAACTTTGCTTCAGGATGAGAACAGAAATCGTGCTCCGGCAGCACGGCAGTGGCAGCAGGCCCCATTTGCTAAAGTGGTGCTTCAGGTTAAGAACAGTTTCAGGTTAAGTATGAACCTCCGGAACGAATTAAGTACTTAACCTGAGGTACCACTGTAGTTGTTTTTTTCTTTGACATCCGGTGGGAGGGCATTCCGCAGTGCAGGTGCCACTACCGAGAAGGCCCTCTGTCTGGTTCCCTGTAGCTTGGCTACAGCGAGGGAACCGCCAGGAGGCCCTCGGCACTGTACCTCAGTGTCCGGGCAGAACAATATGGGTGGAGAGGCTCCTTCAGGTATACTGGACCGAGGCCATTTAGGGCTTTAAAGGTCAGAACCAACACTTTGAATTGTGCTTGGAAATGTAATGGGAGCCTGTGTAGGTCTTTCAAGACCAGTGTTATGTGGTCTCAGAGGCCGCTCTCAGTCAGAAGTCTAGCTGCCGCATTCTGGATTAGTTTTAGTTTCCGGGTCACCTTCAAAGGTACCCCATGCAGAGCGCATTGCAGTAGTCCAAGCGAGAGATAACTAGAGCATGCACCACTCCGGCGAGACAGTCTGTGGGCAGGTAGGGTCTCAGCCTGTGTACCAGATGGAGCTGATAAACAGCTGCCCTGGACACAAAATTGACCTGTGCCTCCATGGGCAGCTGTGAGTCCAAAATGACTCCCAGGCTGCACACCCGGTCCTTCAGGGGCACAGTAACCCCATTCAGGACCAGGGAGTCCTCCACACCTGCCCGCCTCCTGTCCCCCAAAAACAGTATTTCTGTCTTGTCAGGATTCAACCTCAATCTGTTAGCTGCCATGCACCCACCAACCACCTCCAGATACTCACACAGGACCTTCACCGCCTTCAGGGCCTTCTTTTTTTCTGTTGTCACCTGTCCTGCTTCCTTCAGAGGAATGGTGGGGTTGCAATATGGCAATATGGCTGAAAACAAAATACTGATCCTTTAAGGATTGTACGTCTAACACCTAATTCTGCTTCCTGCAGATTTTTAACAGATCTGGCTTCTTGTTCAATGACAGCTAGGCACCCTCAGGAGTCTTGCAATTTGAAAAACCAGTTGAATATTCAGCCTGAGTTCCTTTGGGAGGAATGATGGGATGGAACTTTAATAAAGAAAATCAAATAACACCTAATTCTGCTTCCTGCAGATTTTTAACAGATCTGGCTTCTTATTCAATGACTGCTAGACACCCTCAGGAGTCTTGCAATTTGAAAAACCAGTTGAATATTCAGCCTGATTTCCTTTGGGAGGAATGATGGGATGGAACTTTAATAAAGAAAATCAAATAAAAAATGAAGTATCAACAGTCCTGCTCCATGTAGATTATAAAGGGGGTTGCATAGTCTGTCAAAGTCTCCTCTCTTATGGTTTATTGAGATCCCAGATAGAGAGATATGGAGCTGCATTTGGTTCCCAGGACAGGGGATCCCAACCCTAGGTACATATTATAAAAGGGCCCCATAGTTTCTCAAACTGCTGTCTCTTTTGGCTTCCCTCAGTCAGGCACATGAGCAATTGTATTCAATTAGATAAAATTATGAAAGCACAGTTTTTTGGCAGGTACATTATGGAAAGACTCTTCTTCAGCAGGTACACTGGGTGAGCCCCACTTGAAGCCAATTAGGAGTTTGGCTGCTGTAAGAAGATATGCAGGAAATTTCAGCTGACCAGAACTTGCATCAGCCTGCTAAATCAGGCCATCTGTTCAAGAAAACCATTTTCACAGTGGCCAACCAGATGCCTGGCATAGCCAGCAAGCAGGACCTGAGAACAACTCCACAGCTGGTTCCCAGAAGCAGACATTAAGAGCCAAACTGCCCCAGATGGCAGACATAGAACATAACCATCAAGTTTAGTAGCCATCAATCCACAAATTCATGGAGGATGAGGGTAATCTGCAATTTAACACATCCAAGTTGTTGGACACCATTACTTCTTCTTCTCATACCAGATTCCAAAGATTAAATACTTGCTGTGTGATGCAGTTATTGTTTCCATCTGTCCTGAATTTTCCCTCCTTCCGTTTCATTGCTTGTCCACAGGTTCTATTGTTATGAGAGAAGGTTACTAGACAGAATGGCTACATTTCCTCTGGTATGAAAGCCAAGAAGCCTCTGGGAGTTTGCTCTGCTCATGCCTTGTTTTGAAGTAATCCCAAAGGCATCTGCTTCAACTCTCTGAGAACAGGATGCTGAACTAAATGAGCTTTTGGTGTAGTCCAGAAGGGATCCTCTTATGTCCCTGACTCCTCAGAGCATCTCCAGTGGCCTATCAAATAATACTAATCTGCCCTGGTTGCCATGAAATGTGTAGCAAATTTCCAGAAGAATTGTGCACTATAGCTGCAGTTAAATACTTTATTCAGTATCTTTATTGTGGTCCATCGACCCATAACATGGATTCAGAATAAAATACAGATACATACAGACAACCCCCCAGGGAAGGAAGACCAAAGTGTTATTTGTTTAGTCAACATACCCATGACTAAACAAAGCACACTTGGGTCTTCCTTCCCTGGGGGTTGTCTGTATGAATCTGTATTTTATTCTGAATTCATGTTATGGGTCGTTGCACCATAATAAAGATTATTATTATTATGCATTATCAGCTTCTTGATAAGCAGATAGGGTGGGTAGATTTTTGGACTTCTTTTTGACATTTCCATGATGTTACTCAGGCTTTCCTCTGCTCCCTCTGCACATCAGATTCGTAGACCTCCCCAGTCCCACCCCATGCAGCTACTTCTAGCCACGAGTTTAACCTCTCAAGGACCCATGTTTGAGACCACTTCTCTCTTCTATTCTGCAGGCCTGCTTTGCACCCAATTTCCCTTTTGCACCCCATGCCCCCTCCCCTTCTTTTTGTGCAACCCACTTGTAAGGGAAGCCAGCGTGTGGTTGCCTCCTGTATCTTCCTCCTGCCACAGATTACAACTAATCTGCCCCTTCTCACCTTCCACCCAATTTGGAAGCCACCCCCTCCTATTCTGCAGACTCTTTCATGCCCCTGCTTTAGTCTTCACTATGTCCCCATGCCAGCTGCTCCCTTCTTGTTTGTTTGTTTGTTTGTTTGTTTGTTTGTTTTGCAACCCTCCTGGCACAGTCTTCTTGTATTTTACCTCCTTTCCCACTCCTTCTCTTTGCTCATCTCAACTTTCCCTTGCACACAGATCCCCCACTTCCACTCCTTCACCTCTCTCCCGCTCTGCAGTCTCCTTTGCGGAAATGTACACACACACACACACACACTATTATCACCTTGAAATATACTCAGAGTCAAGAGTGGATTTCATGCTCTTTATTCAGCTCATAGTGGTGAGGAGGAATGAATGTTTCCCCAAAGTATCTGCTTTATATACATTATTTACACAATGGGCTTACACGTGATTGGTTAATTCCAATTCTCCTGTAGGCCAATCAGGTTGTGGATTCACTTCCATCTGGAGCTGGATTGGGTGGTTCCTGCAGACCAATCAGACTCAAGGCCCTCACGCCGGGTCCTGTTCGCCCTGAAACCCCATATAGAAGAAGAATTGGACTGGCTTGTGGAGCAAGGAATGCTGGAGCCAGTGCCTAATGCCCCCTGGGAAACCCCGATTGTCACACCCATCAAGCCTAATGGTTCGGTCTGCATCTGCACAGACTACAAATGTACCATAAACAAGGCCCTCACGGCCCACACATACCCAGTGCCAGTGGTCAGCCATGTCCTTGCCAACCTGGCTGGCAGATGATTGTGACGCACAGAGGAGCATCCAGGGTAAAGCGGCTGCAATTCGGTGTCAGCGTGGCACCAGGCATATTCCAGAATTCTCCTGTAGGCCAATCAGGTTGTGGATTCACTTCCATCTGGAGCTGGATTGGGTGGTTCCTGCAGACCAATCAGACTGCTGCATTGTTCTAGGACCAATCAGACTGCTGCATTCTGAATCCTATTATTCTAGGAGCAATCAGACTGCTGCATTTTGGATCCTATTCAACTCAGTACATAACACACCTTCACTCCTAATTTCCCCCTTCCTCATTTTATTATGCTCCCTGGCACACAAGCCTTCTCCCTTTCTAGGTTTCCTCTTCTCTGCTTTTCTGCAGCCTGTTTTAGCCACACACATAAGGCTGATATGCTTATTTGACTCTTATCCTGTTGGCTGGTTGTTCAGTTAGAGACAATTAACTTCAGCTTATTGCAGTTGTGTGTTTCTGAGTGTTCCCATTTTAGCAGTTTCATAGTGTGGGAGCATGGGGGGCATGCCCCTGGGCACATGTTTGTGAGGGGGCATGACCAGGTGCCCCCATGACACAACAATCAAAAGTGTCTTTACACACAGAGAGAGACATTCACACAAACACATCCTTCAGAGCAAGCAAGGGATATAAGCAATTTGTCATTTTAGATAATATGATGAAACCATGCTTCTTCAGCAGGTACATAATGGAACCACTCTTCTTCCAAGGTATACTGGGTGATCACCACTTCAGCACAATTAAGATTATGGCTGCCCTCAGATTTCATAACAACTTCAAGTGGCAAGAACTTAGCCTGCAGGATCAGGCCATCTCTCAATCTCCTCTGAGGACACGTCATCCCAAAATCTACTCTAATTTGCTGTCATGAGCACATGCTGCCGCAGTAAAGGCCAAAAAAAATTCCCCAAAAAACCCCCACAAGAGTTAGGTAATAATTTGAAATAGTCCACAACTTTATTGAATACAGAAGTACGTAGGATTTCGCCAAGGCATTGGGTATCAATGTGGTATCAAGCAGCCCATCTGTTTGTTGATAAATAGGGAGTCACCCCTAACATGGACCAAGTGCACTGACCCCACTTGGGCTGCCAATGGGAAAGCGGCTAAAGCCCAGTGTTCCCCGTGTGGACTTCTGGACAGAGACACCCTTCCTGGACCTATATTGAAAAAGGTGGGGGAGTGAATACCCAGATAGAAAATGCTGGATTGTTTTTTAAATATAATTTTAATTTCCAATTTTCTCTATTAATTCTTCTAACTGATTTATGTTGTAATTGTTATATTCAATTATGTTACTATTATTAATTGCTTGTAAGCCACTTTGTGACTCGTGGGAGTGAAAAGCAGCATAGAAATAAAATAAATGAAATAAAATGTAGCTCAAAGTGTGGCTAGGCAGGCCTAAAGTTTCTGTATCTTCTCTTCCAGCATGGCAACCATTTTGCAATTGCACTTGGGCTGATGAAATATGATGCCATATGTCGCAATCAGGAGTTCGAAATACAGTGAAGTACACTGTTGCCAATGAAATGATGTACTCAAGGGGTACTGGGTTATCTATAAATGACCATCTTTGTATCTCCAAAACAGGATAGAATCATAGAATCATAGAGTTGGAAGAGACCACAAGGGCCATCGAGTCCAACCCCCTGCCAAGCAGGAAACACCATCAGAGCACTCCTGACATATGGTTGTCAAGCCTCTGCTTAAAGACTTCCAAAGAAGGAGACTCCACCACACTCCTTGGCAGCAAATTCCACTGTCGAACAGCTCTTACTGTCAGGAAGTTCTTCCTAATGTTTAGGTGGAATCTTCTTTCTTGTAGTTTGGATCCATTGCTCCGTGTCCGCTTCTCTGGTGCAGCAGAAAACAACCTTTCTCCCTCCTCTATATGACATCCTTTTATATATTTGAACATGGCTATCATATAACCCCTTAACCTCCTCTTCTGCAGGCTAAACATGCCCAGCTCCCTTAGCCATTCCTCATAAGGCATCGTTTCCAGGCCTTTGACCATTTTGGTTGCCCTCCTCTGGACACGTTCCAGTTTGTCAGTGTCCTTTTTGAACTGTGGTGCCCAGAACTGGACACAGTACTCTAGGTGAGGTCTGACCAGAGCAGAATAAAGTGGCACTATTACAGTGGTGCCTCGCAAGACGAAATTAATTCGTTCCGCAAGTCTCTTCGTCTTGCGAGTTTTTCGTCTTGCGATGCACGGTTTCCCATAGGAATGCATTGAAAATCAATTAATGTGTTCCTAGGGAAACCGCCTTCAGACCAGGTCCGGGGACCTCTTCTGAAGGCTGGGGGGGGGGACAAGGGCTTTTCTTCCCACCCCCAGCATTTTAAAAAACCCCGGGACAGCGGAGGACTTCTCCGCTGTCCGGGCGATCTTAAAATGCTGGCGGGCGGCATTTTAAAATCGCCCCGGACAGCGGAGGACTTCTCCGCTGTCCGGGGCGATTTAAAAGCCCCTGGGAAGGCAGGCAGGGGGGACAAAGACTTTCGCCCCCTGCCCGCCTTCAGAAGGTGTTCCCGCCCCTCTTCGGAACAGCGTTCCGAAGTGGGGGGGGCTGGGGCAGGTCTTCCCGCCTCCCCTCTTCGGAACAGCGTTCCGAAGTGGGGCGGCTGGGGCAGGTGTTCCCGCCCCCCTCACCGCTTCGGAACAGCGTTCCGAAGTGGGGCGGCTGGGGCAGGTGTTCCCGCCCCCCTCCCCGCTTCGGAACAGCGTTCCGAAGTGGGGCGGCTGGGGCAGGTTTTCCCGCCCCCCTCCCCGCTTCCGAACAGCGTTCCGAAGTGGGGCGGCTGGGGCAGGTGTTCCCGCCCCCCCTCCCCGCTTCCGAACAGCGTTCCGAAGTGGGGCGGCTGGGGCAGGTGTTCCCGCCCCCCTCCCCCCTTCGGAACAGCGTTCCGAAGCGGGGCGGCTGGGGCAGGTGTTCCCGCCACCCTCCCCCCTTCGGAACAGCGTTCCGAAGCGGGGCGGCTGGGGCAGGTGTTCCCGCCCCCACTCCCCCCTTCGGAACAGCGTTCCGAAGCGGGGCGGCTGGGGCAGGTGTTCCCGCCCCCACTCCCCCCTTCGGAACAGCGTTCCGAAGGGGGCGGCTGGGGCAGGTGTTCCCGCCCCCCTCCCCCCTTCGGAACAGCGTTCCGAAGTGGGGCGGCTGGGGCAGGTGTTCCCGCCCCCTCCCCCCTTCGGAACAGCGTTCCGAAGTGGGGCGGCTGGGGCAGGTGTTCCCGCCCCCCTCCCCGCTTCGGAACAGCGTTCCGAAGCGGGGCGGCTGGGGCAGGTGTTCCCGCCCCCACTCCCCCCTTCGGAACAGCGTTCCGAAGGGGGCGGCTGGGGCAGGTGTTCCCGCCCCCCTCCCCCCTTCGGAACAGCGTTCCGAAGTGGGGCGGCTGGGGCAGGTGTTCCCGCCCCCCTCCCCGCTTCGGAACAGCGTTCCGAAGCGGGGCGGCTGGGGCAGGTGTTCCCGCCCCCCTCCCCGCTTCGGAACAGCGTTCCGAAGTGGGGCGGCTGGGGCAGGTGTTCCTGCCCCCCCTCCCCGCTTCCGAACAGCGTTCCGAAGTGGGGCGGCTGGGGCAGGTGTTTCCGCCCCCTCCCCCCTTCGGAACAGCGTTCCGAAGTGGGGCGGCTGGGGCAGGTGTTCCCGCCCCCCCTCCCCGCTTCCGAACAGCGTTCCGAAGTGGGGCGGCTGGGGCAGGTGTTCCCGCCACCCTCCCCCCTTCGGAACAGCGTTCCGAAGCGGGGCGGCTGGGGCAAGTGTTCCCGCCCCCCTCCCCGCTTCGGAACAGCGTTCCGAAGTGGGGCGGCTGGGGCAGGTGTTCCCGCCCCCCTCCCCGCTTCGGAACAGCGTTCCGAAGTGGGGCGGCTGGGGCAGGTTTTCCCGCCCCCTCCCCGCTTCCAAACAGCGTTCCGAAGTGGGGCGGCTGGGGCAGGTGTTCCCGCCCCCCCTCCCCGCTTCCGAACAGCGTTCCGAAGTGGGGCGGCTGGGGCAGGTGTTCCCGCCCCCCTCCCCCCTTCGGAAGAGCGTTCCGAAGTGGGGCGGCTGGGGCAGGTGTTCCCGCCACCCTCCCCCCTTCGGAACAGCGTTCCGAAGCGGGGCGGCTGGGGCAGGTGTTCCCGCCCCCACTCCCCCCTTCGGAACAGCGTTCCGAAGCGGGGCGGCTGGGGCAGGTGTTCCCGCCCCCCCTCCCCCCTTCGGAACAGCGTTCCGAAGGGGGCGGCTGGGGCAGGTGTTCCCGCCCCCCTCCCCCCTTCGGAACAGCGTTCCGAAGTGGGGCGGCTGGGGCAGGTGTTCCCGCCCCCCTCCCCGCTTCGGAACAGCGTTCCGAAGTGGGGCGGCTGGGGCAGGTGTTCCCGCCCCCCTCCCCGCTTCGGATCAGCGTTCCAAAGTGGGGCGGCTGGGGCAGGTGTTCCTGCCCCCCCTCCCCGCTTCCGAACAGCGTTCCGAAGTGGGGCGGCTGGGGCAGGTGTTCCCGCCCCCCTCCCCCCTTCGGAACAGCGTTCCGAAGTGGGGCGGCTGGGGTAGGTGTTCCCGCCCCCCTCCCCCCTTCGGAACAGCGTTCCGAAGTGAGGCGGCTGGGGCAGGTGTTCCCGCCCCCCCTCCCCCCTTCGGAACAGCGTTCCGAAGTGGGGCGGCTGGGGCAGGTGTTCCAGCCCCCCCTCCCCGCTTCGGAACAGCGTTCCGAATTGGGGCGGCTGGGGAACAGCGTTTTAAAATCCTGGGGGTCGGCAGCGAACGCTTCGCTCCCGACCCCCAGCATTTAAAAATCTCCCCGGGACAGCAGAGACTTCTGTCCCGGGGAGATTTTAAAATGCTGGGGGTTGGCAGCGAACGCTTCGCTCCCACCCGCCAGCATTTTAAGATCGCCCGGGGCAGGCGGGGGGAAGGCAGGCGGGGGGGGGAGCAAAGACTTTTGCCCCCCGCCGGCCTTCAGAAGAGGTCCTCTTCTGAAGGCCGGCTGTGGGCGAAAGTCTTTGCTCCCGACCGCCAGCATTTCCCTATGGGCTTTCGTCTTGCGATGCAAGCCCATAGGGAAATTCGTCTTGCGAAGCGCCTCCAAAACAGAAAACCCTTTCGTCTTGCGGGTTTTCCATCTTGCGAGGCATTCGTCTTGCGGGGTACCACTGTACTTCCCTTGATCTAGATGCTATACTCCTATTGATGCAGCCCAGAATTGCATTGGCTTTTTTAGCTGCCGCGTCACACTGTTGGCTCATGTCAAGTTTGTGGTCAACCAAGACTCCTAGATCCTTTTCACATGTACTGCTCTCAAGCCAGGTGTCACCCAATTTGTATTTGTGCCTCTCATTTTTTTTGCCCAAGTGCAATACTTTACATTTCTCCCTGTTAAAATTCATCTTGTTTGTTTTGGCCCAGTTCTCTAATCTGTGAAGGTCGTTTTGAAGTGTGATCCTGTCCTCTGCGGTGTTAGCCACCCCTCCCAGTTTGGTGTCATCTGCAAATTTGATCAGGATGCCCTTGAGTCCATCATCCAAGTTGTTGATAAAGATGCTGAATAAGACTGGGCCCAAGACAGAACCCTGTGGCACCCCACTAGTCACTATTCTACAGGATGAAGAGGAACCATTGATGAGCACCCTTTGGGTTCGGTCAGTCAGCCAGTTACAAATCCACTGGGTGGTAGCATAGTCAAGACCGCATTTTACCAGCTTCTTTACAAGAATATCATGGGGCACCTTGTCAAATGCCTTGCTGAAATCAAGGTAGGCTACATCCACTGCGTTCCCTTCATCTACCAGGCTTGTAATTCTGTCAAAAAAACGAGATCAGGTTAGTCTGACATGACTTATTTTTCAGAAATCCATGCTGACTATTGGTGATCACAGCATTCCTTTCTAGGTGCTCACAGACTGTTTGCTTAATGATCTGCTGCAGAATCTTCACTGGTATTGATGTCAGACTGACTGGGCGGTAATTATTTGGGTCCTCTCTTTTCCCCTTTTTGAAAATAGGGACAACATTTGCCCTCCTCCAGTCTGCCAGGACTTCACCTGTTCTCCAGGAATTCTCAAAGATGACTGCTAGTGGTTCTGAGATCACATCTTCCAGTTCTTTTAATACTCTTGGATGCAGTTCATCTGGCCCTGGAGACTTGAATACATCTAGACTAGCCAAGTATTCTTGTACTATCTCCTTAGTTATTCTGGGCTGTGTTTCCTCTGCTGAATCATTTGCTCCAAATTCTTCAGGTTGGGCATTGTTTTCTTTATCGGAGAAGACTGAGGCAAAGAAGGCATTGAGGAGTTCAGCCCTTTCTGTGTCCCCTGTTTGCATTTCACCATCTTGACAACCATATGTCAGGAGTGCTCTGATGGTGTTTCCTGCTTGGCAGGGGGTTGGACTCGATGGCCCTTGTGGTCTCTTCCAACTCTATGATTCTATGATTCTATCTTCTCCTCTGAGTGACCCCACTGTTTCTTTGTTCTTCCTTTTGCTACGAACATACCCATAAAAGCCTTTTTTGTTGCTTTTAACCTCTCTAGCAAGCCTGAGTTCATTCTGTGCTTTAGCTTTTCTGACTCATCATCAATCTTTTTATTCGACCGTCAGTCAGGAAAAAGTACATTTGTCAATACACAGTTAAAAAAAAAACTCCAAGAAGATTTTAGAACTTAGCCAACACTAAGATGGGCTAAACAAATAGCCCCATATCAATACAGTCAATTTAAGTCTTGCGACGCTTAAAAGCTAAAAAAAGAAATTTGGCCACCAAGGAAGGTATAGCTCTAGTGACGTTATTCAGCAAATGTAAAACCTGGTTTTCTCCGGGTAGGAAGCTAGATTGACATAGGAGTGGGTCTATAAAATTTTGTCTAAGCGCTGCATAAGAAGGGCAAGTCAAGAGAATGTGTTCGGTGGACTCAACCACACCCATGGCACAATGACAGGTTCTCTGGGTGTATGGTACTCCCCTGTACCTTCCCCACAATATCGCAGAGTCGAGGACATTTAATCTAGCCGCTGTAAGAAGTCTACGGTATTCCACATAGTGAATTTCTGCAAGGTAGGGGGCTGGTATGGTCCGATAAATCTGGTCCCCTAGGAACATCCCTGGTTTTATCTGGGCTATGTCCTCTTGTCTGGCAATGTCACTCAATCTCTGGGAGATCACAGCTCTAGCTTGATTGTACGTCATAGACTCAAGGTAAAGGTGAGACAATCCGCAGGATTGAACCTCGTTAGTGACCTCCCTTTCCCACGATGATTGGAAATCGTCCCTCAATATCAAGGGGGCAATACCCACTGGTTTAAAACAAAGCTTGAGCCATAGCCAGAGCTTCGTCTTCAAGGCCACATACCGTAGAGCTTGCCAGCCGACCTCTAATCTCATAACCGCACCCACTACCGAGGGGGGAATCCTAAGGATGGCTCTAAGGAATCGCATTTGGATAGAATCCAGTTTCAAAAAATCCCTACGGGAGCCTAAAGAGATGCCCACCAAAAGAAGGGGGAGGACTTTCATTTGAAAGAGTCTCAAAGCTATCTTCAGTGATTGAACCTGATTCTTAGCGTATAGGGATCTAATCTGGATGGCTGCTTTAGATGCGTTGGTAGTTATATAGTCTCTATGGGCCAGAAAAGACCTATTTGACCGTATTACTTGTCCCAGATATTTAAAGCAGTTAACCTGCTCTAAGGGAATCCCGTTCATCGACCATCGATGGAGTCTTGGTCGGGCAGAGAAGACCATGATCTTGGTCTTAACATAGTTGGGTTGAAGCTCATGCTGATCACAGTATTCATGTAGAGCTTGCAGCATTCTCCTCAGTCCAATAGGGGATCTGGCAAGAAGTGCGGCGGCGTCCGCATACAGAAGAACATTCACAGATCGGCCTGCTAATTTGGGGGGGGGGGAAGCATCATTGGAAACGTGGGTCACCAGTGAGTTAATGTAAAAATTAAACAATGCTGGGGCCAATAGACAACCCTGTCTTACCCCTCTAGTGGTGGTAACAGGGTTGGAGACTAGGCTTTTATTGTCTAGCCTGATTCTCAGAAAGGTGTTTGTATGGAGGCTGATAATCAGATGAAGGAGACGACGATCAATCTTTGTAGCAGCCAGTTTTGTCCATAGCTGCTTTCTAGAGATTCGATCAAATGCATGCTTAAGGCCAATGAAAGCCACATGAAGAACCTTTGGGGCTTTACCAGCATACTTTTCCGCCAGGTGATTCAAGGTTAATATTTGGTCTATGGTAGATCTTCCAGGGCGAAAACCCGCCTGTTTGTCAACAATGATATTGTCGTCCTCCATTTCGATAGTTTGTTTAGCAGGTACCCCGAGTAAATCTTCCCAATGACATTTAGCAGGCTGATTGGCCTAAAGTTGCTCGGCTCTGTACATGGGCCTTTCTTATGTATTAATACAATCAACGCAGAGCTCCAGCTTGAGGGAAATTTTGCTGTTTTGTTTATGTGTGTGTAAAGTGCTGCTAAAAGTGGGATCCACCAATCTTTATTTGCTTTGATGGCATCAATGGGTATAAGGTCATCACCGGGGGCCTTGCCTGCTTTAAATCGATCTATGAGAATTTCAACTTCAGGGCATGTAACTGGGTCCCAATCGGGCAGTGCTTCTGGCTCCACCATATCTCCGCAGGCATCATGAGCTGCATACAGATCGGCGAAGTATCTTTCCCAAGTGTCCGCTGAGATGTGGGGTTCTATTCTTGCAAGCGGCCTACCCAGGTATCTGGAAATTAACTGCCAAAAAGAAGCTGGATTTCTATTCTCTGCAGCTATCAAAAGGTTGTTCCAATTGCTTCTTTCTGCCTCGAGCTTCTTTTTCTTTAGTAGGGCTTTATAACTTCTCCTGAGGGTGATAAGACGGTTATTTGGCATGGGGACATTTGATGCTCTGTATGCCAACCATTCATCATACAGATGATTCTTGAAGTTTTTGCATTCCTCATCGAACCATTTTTTGTGGAAAACTGTTTACCATGCTTGGTGGGGGGCCGAGCTAGTGTTGGTTTTAGAAGTTCTACTAAATCGTCATACATTGCTAGAGGCTCATCCGCCTGCATAAGGGAAGCCCTTTTCATTTGGAGCTGATCAGACCAGAGAAGTTCGTTCAACTGCTGGGCCGAATTGGAGGTCCATTTAAGGGCTGTAGGTCTTATCTCCAGATGATCATTTGATAGGTGCACAAAGGAGTGCCTATCAAGTTCGTCAGCCAGAGTCAGGGAAATTTCTAGAGGGAAGTGATCACTCTCCAATCTTGAAGCCACCTTAAAGCTGGATATTTTTGGGGTAAGGTCAGGAGATATCCATACAAAATCAATAGTGGATGCGCGTGAACCTGACCAATAGGTGAATTCGGCAGGGTAGTCCGAGCTGACTGCCCCATTTAGCAGGAGGAAATTGAGGGCCAGCAGGGTTTGCCTGCATTTGAAACCTGCGTAAGTGGCTATGTTATCTTTGAATTTCCTTGGTAAAAGATCTGTAGTCATAAGAGGTGAAGAAGGGTACTTACTAAATTTAGAGAATAAAATTTGGTCAGTATGTGACAGGCGTCCATTAAAATCTCCCGCCAACAGAAAAGTGGCTTCGGGATATTTATCAAAAAGCGTTTCCAATGTCACTTGGATTTCCTGCCATCTCAGATCAACCAAATTTCTCTTATAAATTGGACATAAGTAGATATTGATCACTACTATCGTTTCTTCTGCTGTTTCCAACTTTATAATCAGCATGAGTGACCACTGGATGTCAATTTTTTCCACCTGAAGATTTATGGCTAAGGAAACAAAAGTAGCCAAGCCTCCTTGCAGTCTACCATGTGATAACGAGTTCTGCGTGGCATTCAGGTAGAAGCCCTTGTATCCTGTTAGATAGAAGTCCTCACAGGCCCATGACTCTTGAAATAGAAGGATGTGGCTGCCATTTATATAAGCAACAAATGATGGATCTGTCAGTTTAGATTTAATACCAGCCACATTCCATGATAGTAGTGTAAGAGGCCGCTTTGTGTTTCCCTAAAGTCATGATTTCTCTTGCGTGGTTAATCCTGGAGAATCCAAATGGGGGTGCACGCTGCGTGAAGGGGCAGTAGGGTGAAAAAAAGCAGTGATTTTTTATTGTTTGCATATCAGATTCAAGTTATCACATGTCACAGGAGCAGCCAGTGGCTGGGGCGAATTTATAGATCGCTGTAAGAGAAAATCTTGGTACGAGGAGGTGTTACTAACCGGCAAGTCCATAGACTCGTCGTTTGCCGTATGCTCTGTAGTTGCAGGAGTCGTGCCTTGAGGATCGAGGCTTGTTGATGGGAAAGCACTATGTAAGACAGAAGGAAGACATCCTTTTCGGTTAGCTTCCAGTAGCTTGTTTAGCCCTGCCACTGCCTCAGTGTTTGTGCAAAGGGCTACTGGATCTCCCAGTGTCTCTTGCATCGTCATGGTATCAGCACAAGGAATGCAGCCATTTTGAGGATTGGAGATCGTTATCGCTGCAGGGGGGTCCACATAGGCTTGTGTCTGCCAATCTTTAGAAGCATCTATAATGGCCAAAGCTGGACCCGTCAAAGCTCTACACCTTAAGGCAGTCCCTTCTTGCCGGTGGGATGGTCAGCTAGTAAGTCGTGGGGAGGGGTTCATAGAAGGGTCCGTTGCTGCCAATTCCGGTCATAATCCTCAGTCCTCCTTGTAGACCGGCTACCCAAATTTGCTGAGTTTGGGATTTTCCCAATAATGCCCCTACAGTTGTTAAAGAAGCATCTTTGTGGAAAGATTCCAAACCAGTTGAGGCGATTTCGAAGTTTGCTCAAAAGTGCAGGAAGCCTGGGCGAGTCGAACTTGAGCAACAAGCACTTAAATTTTGGAGTCTCTGGCAGCCATTCTAATGATAGGAGACCACCCTGGGCCAAGTAGGACCTGGTCAACATTCGCAATGAGATCACAGCAGCTTTACAATTTCTCCAGGCATAATGGGGGAAGCAGGAGTGAGCGATGTTCAAGCATATATTGTTAGGGGTGAGTTGGAGGTTTACTAGCTGCTGCCCCCTACTTAGGCTCTGTGCCTCATGATTACCAGGTCCCTGATGATTTAAGGACGGATTCAAAATCGAAGCAGGGGTTTTGGTGAAGGCATTTAGTTTTTCCTCTAACATATTGATGGAAGCTGATAGCGCCTTTATTTCGTCAGCCAAGTGCAGGCAATATTTCTGCAAAGTCCTCAGCTCCACTGATCGTACTATATCACATAAAGATTTACGATGAGGATCAGGGTAGGGAGAGAGGCCATCTGGGCTGGAGGTCATGTCCAACAGCGATTTGTCTCCTGGCAAGGGAGTATTAGAAGTCGTCGTCAGGGGTTTAGGAGCAGAGGCACGGGCAAGGGAGGAAACAGAGAGCGAAGGGGAGGAGGCAGAAGAAAAGATGAGTGATGACGACGACCCGAGATCTCCTAGTCTTTCCAGTGAATCAGAGGATTCACAGAAAGGAGCACCAGTGGCCAGGGCAAGGGGGGAGTCTAGGGGGGCACCCCAGGAAGATAGAGCCAGAGGGGACTCAGGGGGGAGCAGCTGGAAATCGGGACCAGCGTCACCGCCAGGAAGCAGGGAAGAGGAAGGGAGCCAGGGGGGAAGCGCTGGCAGCTCACCACAGGAGGGAGGACATGAGTCAGGAGTGGCCACACCTCCATCGGGGAGCGAAGAAACGGTTAAGAGGAAAGTGGAAGATTGGGCGCGCGCGCCAAGTTCAAATGCAGAGGAAGGCGGCGCAGTAAGCAGCCCCGAAAGGGAGCCAGGTCCTAAAGCCCGGCGCAAGGAGGCAGGAGGGTCCGGGTCAGCGTCAGAAGAATCCCGGAAGGAAGAAGCCCCGGGGGGTAGAGGGACCCAGAGGAGGACAGTCAGGCGGAAAAGGTGGAGCAAGGCTAGGATATTAAGTTGGTGCACACGGGGCGGAGACTCAGACGGAGCTTCGCCGATCTAGCTACTAGACGTAGAGTTGCGCGCAGCAGCGTGAGAATGGAAACTGTAATTCAATAAAGACTTTTACTTAATGATCGCTGGCTAGCGTGATCCTCTGTGAGCTAGGATCTTCAAGCAGCTCTGACAGTAAGCTCCGTCTCCCTCTTGTGGGCATCTACAGCCTCGAGGAGGGGAGAGAAACAGGTGCCTACTAGCGAGCTCACGAACGGCAGACGACATGACGGCTGAGCAGCAGATAGAGGAACTCAGAAACGCAGTGGCACAACTGAACGCCGAGGCTCTCGCATCCAGGAAGAGAGAGGAGGAGGCAGCTGCCGCCTGCAGGGATCTCCAGGTCAGGTTAGACGTGCTGACAAAGCAGACACCCCGGCAGGAGGGAATTGAGTTGGCGAGACGGACAGGCGGGCTGGTCTCTCACTTCGATGGGAACCTGCAACAGTATCCCAACTTTAGAGCCGACGTACTGTGCGCACTGCAACTGCTGCATAAAGACTTTAGAGATGAACAAGAGAGAGTGGGGTTCATCATGTCCCATTTGCATGGGGATGCGAAAGCATGGCTACGCAATTTATGGAGAGATAAGGATCCGGCGCTCCAGAATGCAGATGCCTTTATTAAAGCGATGGATGGGTGTTTTTTATCAAGTATTGACGTGGATCTTGCACGGAAGGAAGTGCATGGGCTGAGACAAGGGAGGGCCAGCGTCAGGCAGTATCATGCCCGCTTTTTCGCCTTGGTCAGTGCCCTGGAATGGGACAGAGATTCGGCTCCTGTAAGAGACCTCTTTTGGGAGGGGCTGCACAACTCGATTAAAGATGAGATCGCGAGGGGGGAGAGACCCCGAACCACCCAGGAGGTCGTTCAGAGGGCACTGGCAGTGGGGGTGAGGCTGGAAGGACGTCCGTGGAGCAGGGACGAAGGGCGTGGAGGGCGCGAACCAGCCAGGAGCCCCTCCTTCCTTCCCAGAGAAGCAGCGCGGGCGCAATCCACGCCTCCGCCAGGAGGAGGAGCCGAACCTATGGAGGTTGGAGGTGCAAGGGCTCAGTCAGCAACCAGAGCCCTAGCACCGGCAGCAGTGAAAGCGAAGCCTCCTAGAGGGAACAGGAAGTGTTACGTCTGTGAGGAGCCAGGGCATATGGCAAAAGAGTGTCCCCAGAGGCTCCACAAGCTTACTGCAGCCTCGGCAATGGTGACTGCAGCACCGCAGCAAGGGGGACCACAGCAGGGAAACGACGCAGTCTGGCTGGAGGAAGAGGCCCTGGGGCCCAGCCAGACGTGTTAGTGACGCAGTCCCCAGAGGTTTTACAGCCCGTGAACCCCCTCCCGCCCAAACCAGTGGTGAGGCTCACCGCATCTCTCCAGCTGCCCAATGGAATCACCACTGACGTGCCAATCACCATTGACTCAGGCAGCAATGCGGACTTTATAGGGCAGGACTTTGTCGACAAACACGCTATACAGTTGCTGCCGGCCACACTGCCCCTGCAGGTTGTCACGGTGGATGGCAGGGAGTTGCTAGGGGGGCAAGTGGTGAAGCAGACGCCGCCCATGGCGATGCGACTTGGAAATCACAAAGAAATCATCAGCTTCAATGTCACTCAACTATCGGATACGCCCATTGTATTGGGAATGAGTTGGCTGGACAAGCACAGCCCAACGCTGGCTTGGTACCAGAGGCAGCTGATCTTCGGCTCTTCCTTTTGTGCTGAACACTGCATCGTGCCCCGGCAGGAAGGAGAGGAAGAGGAGTCACAGCTGCTGCTAGGCACACTGCAAGCGATTCCCCACAAGTACGCAGAATTTTTGGAAGTTTTCTGCGAGAAGGAGGCGGACAGGCTGCCCCCTCACAGACCATATGACTGCAAGATTGACCTGCTGCCGGGGGTGGCGCTGCCTAAGGGGAAACTGTATTCCATGTCAGAGGACGAGCTGCAGGAACTCAAACAGTTCATAGATCATAATTTGGAGCGCGGTTTCATCCGAGAGTCCAAGGCAGCGGGGGGCAGTCCAGTATTCTTTGTTAAGAAGCGAGACACGCCCCAAAAAAGACTGGTCGTGGACTATCGCATTTTAAACAATGGGACCAAGCCGTCGGACTTCCCCATGCCCCGAATCGACGACCTCCTGGCGAAGGTGCGGAAGGGAAAAGTGTTCACCAAGTTAGACCTGCGAGGGGCGTACAACCTCATTCGTATGCGGGAGGGAGATGAGTGGAAGACGGCCATGTTCACGCCACTGGGTACCTATGAATACAGAGTTATGCCCTTTGGATTGCAAAATGGCTCCCACGTTTTTCAAGCTTTCATGCATCACGTGTTGGCGGGACTTCTCTACAAGACGTGCGTCTGTTTCTTAGATGACATCCTGATCTTTTCGGAATCGCAGCAGGAGCATGACAGACACGTCAAGGAAGTGCTGACCAGACTAAAGCAACATAGGCTCTACGCCAAGCTGGAGAAGTGCCAATTTGACGTGACGGAGGTGGATTTTCTGGGCTACAAGTTGTCTGACAAGGGGCTCGCCATGGACAGCGCCAAGGTTCGCGCGGTATTGGATTGGAAGAGTCCACGCAACCGGAAGGAGGTCCAGAGGTTTGTCGGCTTTGCGAACTTCTATCGCAAGTTTATCAAGGGCTTCGCGATGCAGACAGCGGCCATCACAGACACGCTTAGCTCCAAGAAAAAGAAGTTCGTTTGGACAGAGGAGGCGGAGCAGTCCTTTCAGGCACTCAAGCGTCTCTTCGCGTCGGAAGAGCAGCTGCTTCACGTCAACCCCAGCAGGCCGATGAGGGTGGAGACAGACGCCTCGGACAGAGCCGTGGGGGCGGTCCTGCTGCAAAAGGACCAGCAGGGGGTGTGGCGACCGGCAGCGTTTTACTCCAGGAAGCTCAGCAAGTCCGAGCAGAACTACACCATCTGGGACAGGGAGTTGCTGGCCATTCATGCAGCGTTCAAAGCGTGGAGGCACTTCCTGATTGGCGCCAAGCACACGGTGCAGGTTTGCACGGACCACAAGAATCTGGAGCACTGGCGCACGGCACAGTTCCTAAACCAGAGGCAGATACGTTGGGCGGAGTTTTTTGCGAACTTCGACTTCCGCATAGAGTATGTCCCGGGGGACACTAACATCATGGCGGACGCCCTCTCCCGTAAGCCACAGTATCTGGAGGACGCAACGCCAGCGGCCGCCATGCACATCTTCGCACCAACAGTATGGGCGTGCGCCGCGGCCACTGTGGACCTGGAGGCGGTGCGACGAGCGTTGCAGGATGACTCCTTTGCGCAAGCAAAGATGGCAGAGGTGCAAAGGGGCACGGCTGCGGCCGACGGTTTCCAGCTACGAGATGGTTTGCTCATCCGTAAGGGGGCCATCTACGTGCCGGGAGACGACCTTCGCGCCAAGGTGCTGCAGCAGCTGCACGACGCGCCCACGGCCGGGCACTTTGGCAAGGAGAAGACGGTGGAATTAGTAGCCAGGGATTTCTGGTGGCCTGGAATGAGAGGGGAGGTCGCAGACTACGTGGCGAGGTGTGACACCTGCCAGAGGGCCAAACCAGTGCACAAACCGCCGGCCGGACTGTTGGAACCGCTGCAAACTCCGGTCGAACCTTGGGAGAGGGTGGCCCTGGACTTTGTCACGGATCTGCCCAGCTCGAGGGGCAAGACGGCAGTGCTGGTGGTGGTGGACCTGTTTTCCAAGATGGCGCATTTCATTCCGTGTGCTAAGGTGGCCACGGCGGAGCAAACCGCCAAACTGTTCATAGACCACGTGTTCAAGGTTCACGGTCTGCCACGGTCTATTCTGTCCGACCGGGGGCGGCAGTTCATCTCGAATTTCTGGCAGAAGCTGATGGGCTTCCTGAACGTCAAGATCAACCTGGCGTCGGCGAGACACCCGCAGACCAACGGGCAAGCAGAGCGGGTCAATGCCATCATGCAGCAGTACCTGAGATGTTATGCAAATCAACAGCCTGCGACGTGGGTGGATTACCTGCCGCTTGCCGAGTTCGCCTACAACAACACGAAGCACGTGTCCACGGGGGTCACGCCGTTCTTCGCCAACAACGGGAGGCACCCCAGAACCTTCCCGGGACTGGAAAGAATGGGGGAGGGGGAGCCGCAGACAGCAGATGCGTTCGCGTCGGAGTTGCAGGAAGTCCACGATCAGCTGAGGCGCCACCTGGAGCTGGCCAAACACGCATACAAGGTACAAGCGGACAAGCACAGAAGGGTTGGCGAAGAGCTCCACGTGGGAGACTGGGTTTGGTTAGCAGCCCACGCAGTGCCGGCCAGGTCGTTGGCCAAGAAGAAACTAGGGCATAAACAACTGGGGCCCTACCAAGTCGAAGAGCAGGTCAACCCGGTAGCTTTCAGACTGGCACTTCCGGAGGGTTCCAGAATGCATCCGGTATTCCACAGATCGGTGCTCACTCCCTACAAGGCACCGCACAGGTTCCAGGAACCCGGAACAGCGCCGAGTCCGGTCAGAGACAGAACAGGGCACGCGGGAGTGGCACAGAAGGAGCGCATCAACGAAGTCACGGAGATTTTGGACTCCAGATGGGGGGAAGAGGGGGTAGAATACTTTCTCGCCAAGGAGGGCACCCCGGCCAGTGCGAACAGCTGGGTGCCGGGCTACGCCTTGGACGAACCTCTCCTCAAAGACGAGTTTCATGCCCTCTTTCCCCATAGACCTATGCCAGCAGACTTTTTCGACGACTGGCTTTTCACGCCCACGCTTTCGGCCAGCACTTTCCGGGGGTTCGACTCGGACGAGGACCCGACACAAGACGTCCGTTCCCCGGAGGGGTCACCCTCGGGATCTGCATCAGAACCCTCGTATTGGTGGGACGATAGACCAGAGGAGCAGTTCCGCAGACGGTGGCTGGAAGGCCCGGGACGAGCAACACCGCCAGGAGGAAGTGAGGGAGAGACGGACATGGACGTTTTCGGGGACGACCCTGGTTTCGAGCACGGCGGCACAGAGATGGAAGCGGAGGTGACCGTTGTCGACGAGAGCAGGGAGGAAGACCCGCGAGACTTCAGAGGGAGGCCCGCCACGGGAAGCGACCGATATCCGACGTTCGTCCCTTTGCAACAGCAGCCCCCAGCTCCGGCACCGGAAGGAGGGGAGGGGGGAATGGGGGGCTTCGAGGGGGGGATGGATGTCAGGGGTTTAGGAGCAGAGGCACGGGCAAGGGAGGAAACAGAGAGCGAAGGGGAGGAGGCAGAAGAAAAGATGAGTGATGACGACGACCCGAGATCTCCTAGTCTTTCCAGTGAATCAGAGGATTCACAGAAAGGAGCACCAGTGGCCAGGGCAAGGGGGGAGTCTAGGGGGGCACCCCAGGAAGATAGAGCCAGAGGGGACTCAGGGGGGAGCAGCTGGAAATCGGGACCAGCGTCACCGCCAGGAAGCAGGGAAGAGGAAGGGAGCCAGGGGGGAAGCGCTGGCAGCTCACCACAGGAGGGAGGACATGAGTCAGGAGTGGCCACACCTCCATCGGGGAGCGAAGAAACGGTTAAGAGGAAAGTGGAAGGTTGGGCGCGCGCGCCAAGTTCAAATGCAGAGGAAGGCGGCGCAGTAAGCAGCCCCGAAAGGGAGCCAGGTCCTAAAGCCCGGCGCAAGGAGGCAGGAGGGTCCGGGTCAGCGTCAGAAGAATCCCGGAAGGAAGAAGCCCCGGGGGGTAGAGGGACCCAGAGGAGGACAGTCAGGCGGAAAAGGTGGAGCAAGGCTAGGATATTAAGTTGGTGCACACGGGGCGGAGACTCAGACGGAGCTTCGCCGATCTAGCTACTAGACGTAGAGTTGCGCGCAGCAGCGTGAGAATGGAAACTGTAATTCAATAAAGACTTTTACTTAATGATCGCTGGCTAGCGTGATCCTCTGTGAGCTAGGATCTTCAAGCAGCTCTGACAGTACTATATCACATAAAGATTTACGATGAGGATCAGGGTAGGGAGAGAGGCCATCTGGGCTGGAGGTCATGTCCAACAGCGATTTGTCTCCTGGCAAGGGAGTATTAGAAGTCGTTGTGGGGTCGTATGGACAATCTACCTGCTTGGAGGTGTTTAAAAGGTTGTTTGTAGTCATTGCAGGATCATGTAGGCAATCTAACTGCTTGGAAGTAACAGGTGAAGGAGGCACAAGATTGCAGAAAAACTCCTCCAATGATGAGATAGAAGGCTCTAAGATCTTAGGTGGTGAATCCAGCTCAGTAGGCTTCAAAACCTTAGACATAGGTTCTGAGGCATTAAAGGAACAATCTTCCACAGAAGAGGTACGGCCACATTTTAGGTTCGTCATGCTAAACCCCTTGAGTGGCTCGGTTATCTAAGAGTCCTTCAAAGGGTAAGCAAGAGCTGGTGGAATGCCAGGGAAGCGCGGCCGGTGGCTGCCCAAGTTACAGCTAATCAGGTTGTTAGTGAAGCTCATTATGGAGATTTATGGCGCTGGCTTTGCAAGCTTCCACAGGGTGAATTCCTGGCGTTATCATCAAAACATTATCGTGCCAACTTCCAGAGAAAAATAGGAGCGGAGTAACTTACAGCATGAACTTAGAAAGGGAGGAGAGCTCCGGCAAGCGTGTCTTACTTCGTCGCCATCTTGGCAATTGAACCCGCTTTTCTGACTTTGTGTCTACACGTGCTGGCTATTTGTTTGAATTCCTCTTTGGTGGTTCCCCCCTTTTCCATTTTTTGTACACATCCTTTTTTAATCTTTACTCAGTTAAAAGTTCTTTAGATAGCCACCCTGGCTTCTTTAGGAACCTTCCATGTTTCCGTCTCATTGGTATTGCCTGAAGTTGTGCTTTTACTATCTCCCTCTTAACAAACTCCCAGCCATCATGAACTCCCTTTCCTTTTAATGTTACTGTCCATGGGATCTCACCCAGCACTTCCCTAAGTTTTATGAAGTCGGCTTTCTTAAAGTTAAGAAATTGAGTCCTAGTATGCTTGGCTGCTCCCTTCCGCTGTATAGTAAACTTCAGAAGAGCATGATCACTCGCGCCTAATGATCCTTCCACTTCTACCCCACTAACCAGGTCATCAACATTGGTTAGGACCAGATCTAAAATGGCTGTTCCTCTTGTTGCTTCTCCCACTTTCTGGACAATGAAGTTGTCTGCAAGGCCAGTGAGGAATCTGTTTGACCTTATGCTCTTGGCTGAGTTTGACATCCAACAAATATCCGGGTAATTGAAGTCCCCCATTACTACTATCTCCCTTCCTTTTGCATGCTTGGCCATCTGTTCCAGGAAGGCATCATCTATGTCCTCCGTTTGGCTTGGGGATCTATAGTAAACTCCCACAATGAGGTCTCTTGTTATTCTTCTCTCCCTTAATTTTGACCCAAATGCTCTCACTTTGGCTTTGAGGTTCTAAATCTTGGATCTCTTCACAGGTATACACATCCCTGACATATAACGCCACTCCTCCTCCTTTCTTGTCTGGTCTGTTTCTCTGAAATAGATTGTATCCCCCCATTATTACATTCCAATCGTGGGACTTATCCCACCAGGTTTCAGTGATGCCTATTATGTCATATTTAGTTTGCTGTACCAAGAGCTCAAGCTCATCTTGTTTATTTCCCATGCTTTGCGCATTAGTGTACAGACATTGAAGTCCATTAATCATTCCCCCGTGTCTCTTATTTAAGGATTTTTTCCTCCCACCACTAGGTCTGCGTGCTGTTTTCTCCATTTGGTCTATGACATTTGGATGATCATCTTCATCAATTGATAGACTCCTACCTTCAGGAGCGCTGTCTCCCTCCCCCACATTAGTCAGTTTAAAGCCCTCCTGATGAGGTTTCTGAGATTTTTGGCAAAAACATTCCTCCCAACCGTTGTGAGGTGCAGCCCATCGCTTGCCAGAAGTCCATCTTCAAGAAACTGCAGTCCGTGATCTAAGAATCCAAACCGTTCCTGTTTACACCATTTGCGAAGCCAGCTGTTCACTTCCACTATTTTCCCCTCTCTCCCTGGGCCACGTCATTCAACTGGGAGGACAGATGAGATGACAATTTGTGCATTTAATTGCTTCAATTTCCTGCCCAGAGCCTCGTAGTCTCTTTTGATGTTCTGGAGGCTATTGCTTGCAGTGTCATTGGTTCCCACATGAACCAAGAGGAAGGGGTATTTGTCAGTGGGTTTTATGATTCCTTGCAGTCGTTCAGTTACATCTTGGATCTTAGCCCCAGGGAGATAGCACACTTCCCAAGACATCTTGTCAGGCCCACAGATCACTGCTTCTGTTCCCCTCAGTAGGGAATCCCCTATCACCACTACACGCCTCCTCTTAGGTTTGGTCGGGGTTCTTCCGTGAGCTGTCTGTTCCAAGGTCGCCTGCACATTCCCTGAGGACTGACTTTGCTGCTCATCTTCATATACCTGATCGACTGTAATGAGGGAGAGATCCTCAAATGGAGTCTGCTCTTCGTCTTCCATGCTAGGGGAGAGAACCTCAAAGCAATTGTGTATTTCTAAGCAATCAGAGTGAACCCTGGGCCTCCTACTTCTTTGAGTCACATTTCTCCATATATCTGGCTCCTATGTTGGTGAACTATCCTCCTTCTCAGGGGAGTCCCCTGTCTCCTCCTTGGTGGAGACAGTGTGCTCTGTTGCTTCCAAGAAGAGCTCCAGCTCTCTAATTCTTTGGAGCGTAGCTACACGTTCCTCCAGTTGCTGGACTTTGTCTTCTAAGAGGGCAATCAACATGCAATTGCTGCAGGTAAAGCTGCCTGCAACCTTTGACAAGATGGCAAACATTGCGCAGGAACCGCAGGCAACTGCAGCTGTTCCCTCACCCTCCATCTTGAGAACGTGGCGTTGGGAGTGGCTACAGCGGTCCTCCATCATAAAAAGCGTGAAGACAGGACAAATATCTTCCCCCCAAAAAAACCTAGGTCTCCCCCAAAAAACGTTTGAGACTAGCTCCCCTAAATCTAAAAGATGGATCAAACTGCTGCCCTGCAAGCTCTGATAAGCTCCTCCCACAGCTAATCACCTGCCTCAACAGAAACCCTGCCCCCTCTGACCTTTGCACAGGGAGAGCAGCTAATCAGCCACAAAGAAACACACACACAAGAAAACCCTTTTTGCTCCTTCTTCAGCTGCTTCCCTGCAAGCTTCGATAGCCACCCTTATAGTTGCTCAAGGAGAGCATACAGTTGCTCTTCAAGGCTATTCAGTGTCACAATTGTGGAATTGTCTGCTATCTACAGAAAAACTGTCAAAAAGCCCAGATTTCCAAATAGCCAAGGGGAGCTCAGAGAAAGGAGCGGCCAGTAGCAGAGAGCATGCTAAGCCCCAGTCCAAGCATGGTCTTGTTTTGATTACACCAGAGACATCAGCGTTGACTTGGAATGCTTTTGTTGTCGACACAGGAGCTACAGCCCATCTGACTGGATGCAAGGGATTGTTTACCACTTTTGAGGATCGGCGTTACACTGTCAAGCAAGTGGACGGTCATGAGTTGGAAGCCACTGGGTTTGGAGCTGTGTTTCTTGAGAGTCTCCAAATCACTGTCAACAATGTTTATTTTGTTCCAGGTTTGAAGTACAACCTGTTGAGTGTGTCACAGCTGACTGAGCATGGTTTTGTGATATCCTGCAACAAAGAGAGATGTGTAATCTCCAGAGATGGGACACCACTTATTTATGCCTACAAAGAAGATGGGCTTTATTTGCTTTCCTTTGATAGTACTGATTATAAGGGTGTTGCTGTATCTTGTGTTACAGGTCCCACAGGCAAGATGCCTGGCAAAGTCACCAGAGTTTTACAGCATGTGTATGCTGATGTGGTTGGACCTCTACCACTTTCTAGAGGCAAAGCCAAGTACTACCTGATAATGGTTTATTGTTTTTCTCAATGTGTTTGGGTGTATATGTTGCAGAGACCGCAGCAAACCTTAACAAAGTTCAGAGAATTTTGTGATAAGGTGAAATTTGTTCATAATGCTAATGTTGAATGTCTTTTCACTGATGAAAATCAGGTTTTTGTTTCACAGGAATTTCAGGATTTCCTAGGTGAACAGGAGATTGAGCACAAGGCTGCTGTCTCAGAGGCTTCATGGAACAAGAGTGTATGTGTCAAGGTGAACACAGAGTTGCAACAAGGCATGATAGCACAACTGCTAAGTGCAGGTTTGCCCCAGAAATTTTGGGCTGAGTTGCTGAATGCTTTTTCTTACACGTGGGTAAGAAAGGTTTCAGCTGGTATGGAAAGTTCTCCTTTTGAGAAACTGTTCCAGAGAAAACCTTCTGTCAAGCACTTAAAGGTTTTCGGGTCTCACATGTAGGTAGAAACACCACAAGGTGTGAAAGGCACACGGGGCATTTTCATGGGTTATGAGAAAGGTCAATACAGAGTTTTATTGCCTGATTCTGACACAGTGATTCTTACTAGGAATGTAGAATGCACTGCACAACAGTAGAGAGAGGTTCTCCACAGTTTCCCCATCAATGCCAACACACATGTAGATTCTGACATTGAGAGTGACACTGAAAGCACCGCTGAGAGGTCTAATACCGATGACACAGTCATTGAGAGAGGTACACAAGCAATGTCCAGGCCATCATCCGTGGCTGAACAGGAATTGCCAGAGCCACTGTTTACTGTTGATCGTGGTTCTCCCAAAAGTCCCAAGGAAGAACCAGCCAGCAAAGAGGATCTGCACCTACTACATAGATCTGAGAGAGTCACAAAGGGACTGCCACCCCAGTGGTACTCCAGGGAGTTTGCTAACACAGCTGTTGCATGCATAGGTGTGGCTAGCAGCTCAAATCAGGTTTCAGACACTGAGGTCTTGAATGAGGTACAGGGTTTTTCCACAGGAGAGACAAAGCCACATCTGAAGGTTGCAGGAGCCAACACTGTTTCCTCAGACCAATGTAGAGCAAAAGCTCTAATCCCATGGAAGAAAGGTAACCAGAAGTTTGAACTGGTCAGTCCAGTTGCAGGTAGTTCCAAACATGGAACTCGTACAACAGAGGTATACTATGTGTATGACAACTGTTTATGTCTCTTAATGGTGCACTAGCTTTCGCAGCAAGGGTTACCTAAAAATGGAGGAGTGATGTTAGGATTTTTATCCACCCCGAGCTGCTCAGCAAGTAGCACTGTGTTTTTTATATCATGTGAGTGTCTGAGAGTATGAGACAGGAAGTCTCAGTACTATTGGAGTATTGTTGAGAAGTTAACTTCACATCTGTGTGAGATGCTTTTCTGTACTGCTGCTGAGAGAGCACAAACATGCTGGTGGATTCTTTGTACATGGACTGTAAATAAAGTAGTTTATAGCTACTGATTGTCTTTTTCTTTTGCTGTGAGATGCCAGAAGACGAGTGGGCTCCTCTCAGGAGAGAGGGGTCACTTATCACCAGTCTCTCTGGACTGAGGGAGATTTACAGCCAGAGAGTGACCACCGGAGAGATGCCCCGGTGTCTTGGGAAGGTGGCGGCCTTCCTGGGCGTTTTTCCAACAGAATGTACACAATAATGCAAGTATGGTCACAGCATATATTCCTATACTAGTGTCAATGATATTGACATTTTTATATTCAATTCCTTTTCTGATGAGCCTAGGTGTGGAATTTGCCTTTTTTACAACTGCTGTATGGAGAAATGTTGGAGGGATGCACACATGTATGTATGTATTTTAATGTTTGTTTTTATAATGTTGTATTTATTGTTTAATGTGTTTGTGTACAAACACACACACACACACACACACACACACACACACACACACACACTTAGTTGCATTTATTAATCTGGGGCTTTCTTTTCCCCGTCATGCTTCCCTAATTGCAAAACATAAATTAAAAGATTTATGCGCTTAAAATGCTTTCGTACTAGACCAGGAGTAAACGCTCAAGCAGGGGGATAGATCACTTGGCAGAGCATGAGACTGGTTTGTGGGTGTGAACCCCATGTTGGGCTAAAGATTCCTGCATTGCAAAGAGCTGGTTGGTCAGAGAATAAGGGATTGCCAGAAATGGAAATATAAAATGTGTGTGGGACAAGAAAGATTGTGTAGCTTTGAGATTTCTGGGAATGCCTTTTTTAAATTGCTTGACATTTTCAGTGGGAGGGTTATGCCACACATGGTGACCAGCCTCTACTGCTCTTTAAACTAGTTAGTGGAGATCCCATGTGAGAGAGGGCTATTGGGCTCATGCCTTGTTTTCTGGGGTTTGGTCTCTGGGAGCTGAATGGTGAACTAGAGGGGCCTTTGATGCAATCCAGACAAAAATCCTCTTATGCTCCTAACTCCTGAATCTCTCACTGGCTCTTCAGAGTTCTGCCAAACAATAGTAGTATGCACTGGGTGCCTAGTGCTGTGGCAAATCTCCAAAAAAAGCAGCTACAAAGCAGCAAACAGTGGACTGCATTTTAGAGCTTTCTTCAATCTTTCCTCTTGCTAAGTTGGGTGGGGAGCTTTTTATTGTATTTGTTTGAACTTTTGTGATGCCCTTATGATATTGTAAGCCACTCAGATTTCTTTGAAATATAGAGTGGTATAAATATATCATAAATCAATAAAATCATTGTCCATTTGTTCATTTTCAAAGCACTGCCCTTTGCCACTGCAGCTTACAAATATTCTTAATTTGATGAATACAGACACAGAACACAGTTTTTATTTGCCACACCAATTTATTTTGATTTTGAACAAAGATAAATTTAACCCATATATCATATTATCATGAGACAGAGTCCCCAAGCCGCACATTCCTACTTTAGATTATCTATTCCCTGCATCCCATTCACCCTGCATTAAAAGCCAAATAGAGGATTCAGGAGTCCTGTGCAGTAGCTCTTCCTCTCCCACCACCAGGCAAGCAACCTCCACCTCCACTGCTGCAAGAAACAGTGGGATCTAAACGGAAGAAGACATTGTTCTCTCCTAATTACTCTTCAAAGTTGAGCTCCTCTAGGGGAGGCAGAATATCACTGCATCGTGCTCTGGTTATAGTGCCTGAAAGGGCATCAAAATGCATTGATTTCTTGGCCATTGCACAAAATTTTGGGGATGCACAGCCGTGGAAATGCTCGTCAGGAATTGAACTGTTATCTAGTAAAGAAAAAGAGACATTTTCACATGAGTGCCTGGGTAGTAACAGGTGAGTTTGTGTGCAGAAGAGAGAATCGGAGTGTTTTATTGTTTATTAAGTATATTGAGCAAGTATAGAAAGCATCTCAGAACCATACATGTGATCAATTTGACACAGATGTTTAAAATTTAGAAAAAGAAATATCCATTTTTTATTATGGGACAGGGGCCTATCTTCATCAATATTGCTTTCCAGATCTGGGCTCCATGCTTGCCTTTACGTCTTCTAAAATATTAGTGAAAACTTTCTTTTAAAAGGCAGTTTTACACATGATAAAATGAACAGATTATTTTGCTTCCTTTCTCAAATCCCCACCCAAGAAATATGGAGTCTCATCTATATACATGCAGAGCAAAGATCATTTAACGGAGTTATATTTTCAGAAAATTAGAACTTTCCCCTAACAACACATATAGTGCATTTTCTGGCAGAAAGTCACAAACAGAAAAAGAGAGCAGCTCACCACCCTGTCTCCACCTCATTGGCTGGCAGTGCTACTTACCGTGAGCAACAACAAACTCTATGCACTGAGTCTCATCATCGTTACACTTGATGGTCTTTGAGCCCTTACAGGCTTTTGAGAGAGAAGAAAAACAAGTTGGACACTCCCGCCCATTCAACTTAGGTTTTGCCTCTGTGGAAAACAACAACTAAAATCAACACAAGGTTTCAGCCCATATCTCCTTCATTCCTTCCTTTTCCTACATTGTAATAATTTATTAAATTTTCAAAAAATTGATATATACACACATCAATGCATAATCAATTTTTCAGACTTCCCACCCCATTTTCCATGGTGTTTTTACTTCTTCCCCTCTGAGCACAATACCATCTATCTCTTATACCAACACATCAATATTTTATTCTTTAATTACTTATATTGCTCATAGTTTAAATCCAAGAAAAAAGCACACCAAGAACTCAGGCCAATGTAAGTTTCAATAGTGGGAGTGGTCCCTAATCACAAGTCAATAGTCAATAGTAACAAAAACTAATCCATTCAGAAGTATGTATTCTGACAAGAATTACAAACTCAAATAAAGATTACAAATTCTAATAGAGATTACAAACTCTAACTCATAAAGATATGTATAAAGAGAAAATCTTTGTAATGAATTATTGACTTGTGAGTAGGGATCACTCCCACTACCTTGGCCTGAGTTCTTGGTGTGCTTCTTTCTTGGTATATTTAATAACAAGAACTCCAATTTATTAAACATAGTTCAAATCCTGCTCGTGAGTTCATCATACAATAATTTCCTTAAATAGTCTGAAACAGGCTTCCATTCTTCCACAATGCAATCATCCTTAGATTCTCTTATTTTGCCTGTTAACTTTGCCAATTCTGCATAGTTCATCACCTTACTTATTCATTCCTCTTTGGTGGTAACTTCTACTTCCTTCCATTTTTGTGCATAGAGAATCCTAGCCACTGTTGTTACATACATAAACAACTTAATCATGATTTTTTGGGAACCTCTTTCCCTATAATCTCTAGGAGAAACCTTTCTGGGGTTTTTTGTGTATAATCACTTTAGACACCTTTTTTATCTCATCATATGTTATTTTTTTTTAAAAAAACACCATCACTTTCTTACATGTCCACCACTTATAAATGAAAGTTGAATGTAGCAGTTTACATTTCCAACAATTATTTACAACATTTAGCCAATTTGTTAGGTTAAAAATACCATCTATACATTATTTTCATGTAATTTCCTTTTAGAGTATAACAGGCAGTACATTTCATATTAATTTTCCACAACCTTTCCCATGCATCCATTTCTATATTATGTCCTAGATCTTTAGCCTATTTTATCATTGTAGATTTAACCAGCTCATTATTATTTTTTGTTTCCCATTAAACTTGCATTTCTTGAAAAACATAATATGTTTTCCTTTCATGTGAGTCTTGATATCAGGTCCACACACTATACAAACTTCTCCTTATACAATTATTTAAAAATTCTCTATGTACCTTTACCTTAGCATACCACAGGTAAGCATGCCACCCATACCAATTCCCATATGCTTCAAAATCTAACAAATTTGTATTATGTAAAGATATCCATTCCTTTAACCAAATCAGCCAGACTGCTTCATAATATAATTTTTAAATCTGGCAATGAGAATCCATCTCTTTCCTTAACACCCATTAGCATTTTAAATTTGATCCTTGGTCTTTCCCCCTGCCAGATGAATTTTGATAATTTTTTTTCCCCATTACTTGAAGCAGTCCATGTATTACCAGGATTGTGTGAAGGAGAAATTACATCTTAGGCAAAATATTTACTTTTATCACTGAGATTCTTCCCAAAAGAGAAAGTTTCTTTTTTTTTATAATAATTTTTATTACATTTTTTCCAGTTACACATACAACAGAAAAAAGAAAAAGCATAGAAAATAGAAAAGAAGAGGAAAAAAAACAGAAAATCCAGACCATTTCAACAACTTTTTCCAAATTTCTATCGGACTTCCCCACATCTCCCGCCCAATGCATTCTTAACAATAAAATTTATCAGCAAGTTATACCCTTGTTTCATGTGTTTCTTTATACTTTCAATTGCAATTTAAGCTTAAATCCCTTATTCTCCATTTACTCTAAAAATATAGCATATTATTGTTTTTACACATTTAAACTTTGGTTCTTTCATGAATATTATCCAATTTCTTATATAATCCACTCTCGTTGCTGGGGCTAACCTTCCAAATCATACGGCATCTCAAAGTTCATATAACTTATAATACTTTTGCAAATAGTCCTTAAATTTTTTCCAGTCCTCTTCCATTGCTTCTTCTCCCAGATCTCGGATCCTTGCAGTCATCTCAGCTAGTTCCATGTAGTTCATCAGTTGCGTCTGCCAGTCCTCCAGTGTGGGCAAATCTTGAGTCTTCCAGTGCTTGGCGATAAGAATCCTTGCTGCTGTGGTGGCATACATAAAAAAGGTTCTATCCTTCTTTAACACTTTCTGGCCGACAATGCCCAGGAGGAATGCCTCCGGTTTCTTAGGGAAAGTGTATTTAAACACCTTTTTTAACTCATTATATATCATTTCCCAGAAGGCCTTCACTCTTGGGCAGGTCCACCAGAGGTGAAAGAATGTCCCTTCAGCCTCCTTACATTTCCAGCATTTATTGTCGGACAAATGGTAAATCTTAGCGAGCTTAACTGGGGTCATGTACCACCTGTATACCATTTTCATAATGTTTTCTTTCAAGGCATTGCATGCCGTAAACTTCATACCGGTGGTCCATAACCTTTCCCAGTCCTCGGACATGATGTTATAACCAATGTCCTGAGCCCATTTTATCATGGCTGATTTAACTGTCTCATCCTGAGTGTTCCATTTAAGCAGCAAGTTATACATTCTCGATAATAGCTTGGTCTTTGGTTCTAACAATTCTGTCTCAAGTTTCGATTTTTCCACCTGGAATCCTGTTTTTTTTATCTAGCTTAAAAACCTCATTAATTTGGGCATAATGAAACCAATCTTGCACTTTACCCTTTAACTTTTCAAAGCTCTGCAACCTCCAGTTGTCTCCAATATTTTCTATTATTTCCCAATATTTCGGCCAGCCGGCCTCCATATTGGGTTTTTTCCATGCCTTGGCCTCTATTGGTGATACCCACCTCGGGGTTTTGCTTTCTAATAAGTCTTTGTATTTTTTCCAGACCATAAATATTGCTTTTCTGACAATATGGTTTTTAAACATTCCGTGTGTTTTTACCTTGTCATACCACAAATACGCATGCCAACCTAGCGAGTTATTGAAGCCTTCCAGATCCAGGACATCAGTGTTTTCTAACAAAATCCAATCTTTCATCCAGCAGAAGGCTGCAGCTTCATAATATAACCTTAAGTCTGGCAGGGCAAACCCCCCTCTCTCCTTTGCGTCAGTTAGTATTTTAAACTTTATTCGGGGCTTTTTGCCCTGCCAGACAAATTTGGAGATATCCTTCTGCCACTTTCCAAAACATTCCACTCTGTCCACAATCTGCAAGGCCTGAAACAAAAACAACATTTTTGGCAAAACGTTCATTTTTATAGCTGCGATTCGGCCTAACAAGGATAACTTCAATCTTGACCAAATTTCCAAATCTTTTTTAACTTCTGACCAACATTTCTCATAGTTATCTTTAAATAAATTCAAATTCTTGGAAGAGAGATTGACCCCCAGGTATTTCACTTTTTTAACAATGTTTAGTTCTGTTTCCTTCTGAAACCCCTCTGTTTCAGTAGTTGTCAAATTTTTCCCTAACACCTTAGTTTTTTGTTTGTTCAACTTAAAACCCGCCACCCGACCAAATTTCTGGATCAATTCCAGAACTCTTTTTGTACTAGATTCTGGCTCCTGTAATGTTAAAACCAAGTCATCTGCGAATGCTTTTAGTTTATATTGTTTCACTCCGACCCGTATTCCTTGTACCTGCCGATCCTTCCTTATCATGTTCAACAAAACCTCCAGGACTGAAATAAACAATAAAGGGGACAGGGGGCACCCCTGACGTGTTCCTTTTTCAATCTGAAGTTCTTCTGTCACCACATTGTTCACTATCAACTTAGCTTTTTGTTCGGAATAGATTGCTTCTATTCCATTCTCAAACCCCCTTCCCACTCCCATCCCTTCCAAGTTTTTCTTCATAAATTTCCAAGAAATATTATCAAAGGCCTTCTCCACATCAATAAAAATTAACACTGCTTTAGTGTTAATGTTTGTTTGTAAGAGTTCCAGAATATCGATGATATTCCTAGTATTATCAAACAAATGTCTACCTGGGAGAAAGCCTGCTTGGTCCTTATGAATTACTTCATTTAAAACCTTTTTAAATCTATTTGCCAAAATGTCTGCAAATATTTTGTAATCCACGTTTAGGAGTGATATGGGACGGTAGTTCTTAAGTTGAGTCTTTTCAGTTTCCACTTTAGGTATCAGTGTGATGAATGCTTCTTTCCACGTTTCTGGTGCCCTCCCTCCCCCCATAATCTGATTACAAACCTCCATTAATGGTTGTGTCAAGTAGTCCTTTAACATCCTATAGTACTTGGAGGTAAGTCCATCAGGGCCTGGAGATTTGCCTAGCTGCATGTTCTGGATGGCAACCTCGATTTCCTGTTGTGTTATTTTACAATTCAAGATTGATCTCTTCTCTTGAGATAGTTCTGGTAGGCCGTTGTCTTTCAAAAATTGTTCTATCTCAGTCACTTCCTCAGGACCTTGGGTGTACAGTTTTTAAAAATATTTCTGGAAACACTTTCTAATTTCTCCCGGTTTCTGGATATTTTTCCCTTCAACTTCTAGATTGGTAACATAATTCAATTTTTGTCTCTTTTTCAGCTGCCAAGCTAGCAGTTTCCCACATTTATTCGCCGATTCAAAGGATCTTTGTTTCATTTGTTTGATTTTCCATTCCACTTCTTGGTTGATCAATTTCATGTATTGTGACTGGTGAAATTTAATTTCTCTTAAAGTCTCTTTTGATTTTGGATTCAATCTTAATTTTTTCTCTCCAACTCTTATCTTCTCTAATATCTTGTCCTTTTTCCCATTCCAAAGTTTTTTCTTGATCGTGTTTTGTTGTATCAGAAACCCTCTCATAACGGCTTTACTTGCGTCCCAGATTATTCTTTTTTCCACCGAGGTGTTGAGGTTAATTTCAAAGTAGTCCTTTAAAGTTTTTTGGGCCTTCTTTACAATCTCTTGATCTCTTAGCAGGTTGTCATTCATTTTCCATCTGAAGGAGTCGGCAGTAGTAAATCTCATTTCCATTTTCAGTGCGTTGTGGTCGGAGCATGTCTTTGGGCAGATTTCTACTCTTGTAGTCTTAGGTGCCAGCCCTCTAGTTGTCCAAATTTGGTCGATTCTTGTCCATGACAGGTGAGCCTCAGAAAAGAAAGTTCCTTCTTTACCTAAGGGGTTTCTCATCCTCCATAGATCAATCAAATCCATATTGTCAGTTAGTTCGAAGAAAGTTTTTGGTAGTCTTCCATCTTTGGTCAGGTTCTGGTTCTGTGACTTGTCCATGTAAGTAGAGACCACCCCATTCATGTCTCCCATCATGATGATGTTAGAATAGTCCAGATAGTCCAGTAATGTCTCATGTAGCTTCTTGTAGAATTCTGATTTCCCCTCATTTGGTGCGTAGATTCCTAATATCAAAACTTTTTCTCCTTGGATTTGTATTTCAATTGCCAGGATTCTTCCTTGTTCGTCTTTAAACAAAAATTTTGGCGATAAATTCTCTTTTGCGTAGATCACCACTCCTCTCTTTTTAACTCTGTCTGATGAGATAAATTCTTGGCCTAATCTTTTGTTTATTAGCACTTTCCTGTGGAGCCTAGTCACGTGAGTTTCTTGCAGACAGATTATATCCAAATGTTCCTTCTTCAAAATATGAAAAATCTTTTTGCGTTTTTCCGGGGAGTTTGCGCCATTAATATTCCAGCTATACAGCTGTAGAGACATCCTGTATCAATCTGTTGTTGCTCTTTATGGGGCGTCTTCTTTCTTGTCTAAATCCGAGGGTGCTGGCTCTTTCCCAGACTCAGGTGGAGGCCAAGAAATTGCTGCTCCCTTCTGCAGGTCTTCTCCGTGGTCGTGTAGAAACTTCTGGCTGTCCTCTTTCGTTTTGATTTTAATCTTCTTTCCTGTGTAGTTGAATGATAGGCCTTGTGGAAACTCCCACCTGTAAGGTATTCCGTTGCTTCTCAAAAGTCCAGCTAGATCAGTATAGTTAGATCTGAGATCCAGTAGTTGTTTAGGAATATCCTTGTAAATTTGTGCTCTTTTGTCCTGGATCTCAAGTGCTTTATTGAAATGTAGGTCAAGTAGTTTGTCTCTCTCCTGCTTGGTCCTTAAGATAATCAAACAGTCTCTGGGCCTGTCTTTCCTGGCAACTCTTCCCAATCTGAATGCAGTTGTTATTTTAAAGTCTGTGTCTTCCTCTATACCCCAGAATTTAGAGAATTCTGCTGTCAAAAAGCCGGTCAGGTCCTCTTTCTCAATCTCTGGGATAGAGCGTAATCTTAAATTATTTTCCCTGTTTCTCAATTCCACCATAGACAGGTAGGCTTGCTGGTCCGTAATGTGTTTGTGTAGCGGCCTTACCTCTCCTTTCAATTCATCTACTTTCTGAATTGCTTGACTTGCTTTTTCATTTGCAGCCTCGGCCAGTTTCCAATTTTCCGATGTAACTTCTTTTAAATTCCCAATTTCTTGTGAATGCTTAGCCACCTGTTCAGAAAGTTTAGTGATTGAAGATGTGGCTAAGTCAATTTTTGCTGTTTGGTCATCAACCTTCTTATTCAAGATTGCGAATTGTTGTAGCATTTCTTCTAGAAGGGTGCCAGATCCCCCTGCTGCCATATCCTCAGTCGTTGGCTGGTCAGCTTCCTTGGATGGGGCTGTTATTGAAGATGCAGCTCCCTGTAAGACAGCAGGGACCGAAGATCTACGAGCTTGTGAAATCAGAGTTGTTTGTACTAATTGGCCTTTTCCTGCTTTCGATGCAGCTCTTGTTTTTGGTGGGCCACTCATTCCACACCTGTCTTTGGATTCAAGGTCAAGCTGTCAAATGTTCCATGGGAAAGACAGGCCTCAAAGTAAATAACCAAACCACAGAGAGTCAAAACAAAGTTGGTTCTCAAGAATTTGTAAATCCCAAACTCCACTAGGGGGAGTATGTTGCAGTTCAAGAAGAAAGAAACAAAGTTTCATTCGCCATTAAAGTTCCTGCAGTTAAATAAATTAACAGTAGTCCTTAAAGAAAACTTTTTTCCCTTGGCAGAGCCCTTTCAAAATTGCCACAATAGTTTATCTGAAAGTGCAAGATACAGTTATTTAGTTGTATCCGCCAATGATGCCTCTATGTATCCATTTCAACTTTGTATATGTATCCGCAAAACAGCCTTTTTCCCCCTGCAAGCCCGGGGCTGGGGTTTTTAAAGTTTTTAAAATCCAGTAAGGGAAGAGGTCCCCAAGTAAAATCAACACAGTAACAAAGAAAAAGAAGAAGGCTTGCCTTTCCCTTCAGTTACTAGCTCCACCAGACGCATGATATTTCCCGTTTTAAAGTCCCTTTCTATTTGCTTCCAGCTTGTCAGTTCCTTTGCCTTTGATCACTAAGCACTACCGGGAGACGGACTTCCTTTTTCTCGTCCCCCGCTTTCAGCCAAATTTTCAATTTGCAGTCCCAAATTAATACTCTTACTCACGAGTAGATGATTTAGAATCCAATACTTAAGGAAGAAAGGACGGTGCTCATCAGCAACAGCCGCGCGGCTTCACTCCCGCAGAAAGAGCGATGAATCCACAGCACCGCTTCCCCTCCGCGCTTCCGGAACCCCTTACGGGGTCCCTTCTTCGTTTTGGGGGTCGCTCTGGGTGCCCGCCGGATCCCACGGCCACGAGCTCACTCTGCTCGTGGTTTATCTTAATGGGTCGTCGCTTTGCCGCAGCGAACGACCCTTTCCTGCGGAGCCCCTCTTCGCAGCGCAAAGAGGACCGCCATTACTTGTTTCGCGCCGCCTCCGGAAGTCCCCAAAAGATCCTTGGTCTTTCCCCCTGCCAGATGAATTTTGATAAAAAATTTTCCCCATTACTTGAAGCAGTCCATGTATTACCAGGATTGTGTGAAGGAGAAATTACATCTTAGGCAAAATATTTACTTTTATCACTGAGATTCTTCCCAAAAGAGAAAGTTTCATTCTACTCCATCTCTTCATGTTTTGTTTAATCTTACTCCATACAATCAGCTAATTATTTTAAACAGATTTGCATTCGTATTTGTTATCCAGATACCCAGATATATCACCTTCTTTTCCACCTTAATACCCATTATTTCTTTCAGTTTCTCTTTACCTTGCTGGTTTATATTTTTTGTTAACTTTTTAGTTTTATTCTTATTTATATAAAATTCCTGCTAAATTACCAAACTGCTTTATTACATCCAATACCTTAACCACATTTTCTATCAGGTTTTCCAGGAACAATACCACATCAACTGCAAAAGTCCTCAGTTTGTAACTTTGACGGCCCACTTGGAGGCTTCATATATCATTATTTTCTCTAATATCCCTACACAGCAATTCTAACCCTAGAATAAACATTAACGGTGAAAGCAACCTTGTTTTTTTCCCCTTAGCATTAATGCATTTTTCTGATAGAACACCATTTACTCTTATGTGTGCAAATTGCTATTTATATAATGCATTTATTCTTTTCACATATCTGTCCCCAAACCCCATTATAATCAGTAGTTTCCCCCTAAAACTCCAAGAAATACTATCAAATGTTTTCTCTGCATCTAAAAGCATAGCTAATTGCTAATCACTTTTTCTTTTTCAAATAGCATTCCGTACAATTCTACCTTTATCTTTTATCTGTCTTGTTGGCAGAACTCCTGTCCGATCTTCATGTATCAAATTTCTTAACACTTGTTTAAGTTGTCTTGCTAATATTGTAGCCACAAAATTTATATTTCAATTATTCCTCAGCTTCAGTTCCCTAGTCCTGTGAGAGGGTTACAACATCTCCAATGCATTCTGTTTCAGGAATTCATTGTGCTGATGGTGTAGATCTAGATATTATCTCTAATGATGAGACAGAAGTACTGGCAGCTGGGTTATCAATGGGGAGTGATTTTGTTGTCACTGTGCAAATACAGTCCAGAGAAACTCCACCCAGTCTGTTGTTAAATGTGTATTGTGTTTCATAGTTCAACCTAAGAGGAATAGGCAAGTAGGATTGTTTTGGGGAGTGGGTTGTGGAATTTATTGCTGGGTTGTCTATGTGATTAATTTGCCACTTCTGTGTTTTGTCCATGGCCTAATATGCATTGTGATCCATCATTGTTTATGTAGTCTTATGTATTGCTTATTACTGTGAAATAGATTTATGTTCACTAATCTCAAAATCTGTAAAAGATGTAATTTACACTCCATGTCTCCATCTGTGATATTAACCCTTTTGGTTCAAGATCGTTGCAAAGTACCACTTGTTCATTGTGCAGTTGCTTCTTTCTGTAGTATTATTACACATAGTAGGGGGAACTTTAGCCATGGGGGATCAGGGACACTTACATGGCAAAAGAGCCATTTGCATTTTCAGTTGGCTTTTGGTTTCGTATCCTATTCACTTTACTTTATTTTTATCTGGGGAGAATTATTGGAACTTTTCAGCCTCTTGTTCCCCAAAGTTATGGTTGAGGCATCTTGCAACACCATATTAGAAGAGCCAGGATGTCACCCTGTAGCTGGTGTTCTGGAGGTGGAGTTACTACTAGGTAGTAACTGTGCTTCCATGTGCTCTGGCTTCCATAACAGTTTCCCATTGCACCAGAAGCAGTTTAGTCATGCTGGCCACATGATCTGGAAAGCTGTCTGCAGACAAACAGCCAACTCCCTCACCCCGAAAAGCGAGATGAGTGCTGCACCCCATAGTCTATTTTGACTGGACTTAACCATCAAGGGGTCCTTTACCTTTACCTTTTTCCTTACTATGAAGTATCATGGGGACCACCTTTGGTGTCCTCTAACCAGCTACAGGGAAGCGGTAACCTATCTTGGGCTTCATCAAAGATGTCCAATGCCTTCTCTTTGATATCGATTGTCTAAGGGCAACCAAGGAAAACCCTTAAAGCCTCAATGCTATTTATGCTCAAGGATATATACAAATATGCATATACTTACTTTCATAAAATAGACTGCCACAGTTTATAGAATGACAGCATGACCTGAAACTCCGCAGGAAACGACCATCTTCTCTGGTGAAAGTATAGCTCTCTGCAGTGCAATCTGTAGTACATCCCTGTTCACGATCGTAATAAGAGCCATCTGTGAGAGAGCATTAGAAGAAATACCTAGATCAGCAAAAATTCAAATCATTCCTCTCCTGAATGAATTTTTTTGTGATGCTCCCTTATATACATACATTGGGCAAATGGGTGAATAAAGAAAAAAGAATTGGCACATACTGAATTTAGCAAGCTAATCCTTAAAGTAGTTTCTTCGTGTATCATTATAATCTTTTCTGCCAAACCATGTGACTATTCCAGGATAGTTCCTTAAATGAGAAATTGTTGACTTGTTTTTCCTGCACATACAAAATGGCAAGGGCCTGGAATAGTTTGATCTGCCACCCATCTGATCTCCAGCTAGTTGATCCATTGGCTGATTCAAGAAGCTGTCTTATACTATATACAGTGGTACCTCACAAGACGAATGCTTTGCAAAACGAAAAACTCGCAAGACGAAAGAGTTTTTCGTTTTTTGAGTTGCTTCGCAAGACAAATTTCCCTATGGGCTTGCTTCGCAAGATGAAAACGTCTTGCGAGTTTGTTTCCTTTTTCTTAAAACCACTAATACCGTTAAAACTGTGCTTCGCAAGATGAAAAATTCACAAGATGAAAAAACTCGCAGAACGAATTAATTTCGTCTTGCGAGGCACCACTGTAATATATATCTCTGAGAGTGGAGAATTCAGTTTTCTCTTTCCTCTAATTTTCTTTTCCCCTTGATCTAACTTCTGACTCACTATCTCAAGGGGATAAATCTTTTTCCATTCATCTTTTTATGGAGAAATGTCTGAATAAGTTTTCCTTTTTCATAAAAAAAGATTTCTGAGGGTTCAGCTGCTGTCAGATTGTAACCAAAAGGGTTTGGAGCTTTGTGTTGTTACTATATATTGCAGGCCTATTTGACAGCCACTGCAGTGCTCACAAGTTCTGAAATGAGAGGTGGGGTTTCAGTTTCCGGCCTGACGTCGTGGTCATGGTAGTTGAGCTCCTCTGCCTTCCTGGGCAGGGGAGCTGCCTGGAGAGGGGAAAACCAGAATTTATGAGGTAAAATTCCTGGCAATGCTTCCCAGGGGGTCTGGGGAGTGCAAGGTATCCCATGGTGTCGCTTAAACTCGTATCTCCCAGCCTGAAAGGCAGTGCGGGTGTGGCCTGGGATGTGTGTCCCTGCCAGGGGCGAACCTCCGTTTCCAGCATGATCTGTGATCAGTTCCTCAAGAATTCGGAATATTGCATTAATTATGGGGCGCTCCTGTAATGGCATATGATAAAGGGCTGCAACTAATCAGCTGCCAAAAGGATTGGACTTGAGCCATGACTGGACTTGAGCCTGCAACAGGAAAGAATTATGTGTAGGTGTTTAGAGGTTATCTGTTTTCTGGAGGGAGAGAGAAGACCAATGATTTATGCCCAATTAAGGGTTTTACAATTTTTTAAATATATCTTCCCCTCTCAACTGAAGATGAACCGATTTTATATAAAGTTTCTTTGAACTGTATGAAGAAAGCGTGGATGAGAGTGTGGTTTGCTAAGGACTGATAATTACACTTGCCATGAGTTTATAAATGGGATTTTTATTTTTGACTGTGAGCTGTGGAAAACAATCCCCAGGATTTTAATGGTGGAGAAGGCATCTTCTTAGCAGTTACAGTGGTGCCTCGCAAGACGAAATTAATTCGTTCCACAAGTTTTTTCTTCTTGCGAGTTTTTCGTCTTGCGAAGCACGGTTTCCCATAGGAATGCATTGAAAATCAATTAATGCGTTCCTAGGGAAAACGGTTGCCAGGCTGGCGGTGCGGAGAAGGGCTTTTCTCCCCACCGCAAGCCTTCAACACAGGTACGGGAACAGAGGGGAAGGCGCGCAGCGCTTTCCCTCTGTTCCCGGGGCTTGCGTGGGAGGAGGGTTTCTCCTCCCCACCGCCAACATTCAGAACAGCATTCTGAATGTTGGCGGTGGGAAGGAAAACCATTCTCCCACCCCAAGTCTTCAGGACAGCCATCCGAAGGCTGGCGCGGGGAGAAGGTCTCTCTGCCCCCCCCCACGCCAGGCTTCGGTGCATCCTTCAGAGGCTGCTGCCATAGTCACGCGTCACTTCTCCAGCTGGGAGAGGGTCGCGGGGCTATGGCTTCTTTAACCCCGCGCGCGCTCTCCCGGCTGGAGAGGTGACGGGCGCCTATGGAGGCTCCTGCCATAGGCGCGCGTCACCTGGGAGAGGGTCGCGGGGGGCTTCTTTAGCCCCGCGCGTGCTCTCCCGGCTGGAGAGGTGACGGGCGCCTATGGAGGCTCCTGCCATTACAGTGATCATTACAGTGGTACCCCGCAAGACGAACGCCTTGGAAGACGAAAAACTCGCTAGACGAAGGAGTTTTTCGTTTTCTTAGCCGCTTCGCAAGACGCATTTCCCTATGGGCTTGCTTCGCAAAACAAAGTTTGCCCCGCAAGCTCCGGGGATAGCGGGGAAGCGCAGTGCGTCTTCCCCGCTGTCCCCGGACCTCTTTTGAAGCAAGGGGGAGCGGGGAGAAGATCGCTTCTCCCCGTTGCCAGCCCCGCAATCTCTGGGGACAGAGGGGAAGGCGTGCGCGCCTTCCCCTCTCTCCCCGGACCCCTTTTGAACCAAGGGGCGGCAACGGGGAGAAGCGATCTTCTCCCCTCCGCCCCTTGCTTCAAAAGAGGGGACATGATTTTCAATGCATTCCTATGGGAAACCGTGCTTCGCAAGACGAAAAACTCACAAGAAGAAAAAACTTGTGGAATGAATTAATTTCGTCTTGCGAGGCACCACTGTAGTTGAACACATATCTCCTTGTATTCATCATTGGCTGCACACCTGACCTCTGCATCACTTGTGTCTGAACCCACAAAGAGTAGACTCTGATTATGTTGCTAATGAGTGGAGAGTGACCTGCCAGTGAGGTATTGTTACTTAGGATTTGGCCACTGGGAAAACCTTTGGGGATGGAGCTGTGAGGCAAAGGCTGGAGAAAGATGAGGCCTGAATATTCATGCACAATGTATTAACAGTAATCAGCTGGTAATGTTCAGAAGAAGGTTGCCAGTGGTTCTCTGAGGCTAAGAGGCTGCCTTGTGTAAAGGTGCGGAGTGTGTGTTGCAGACTTGATTAGTGACTGACATGGAAATGAGCTATCTCAGTGCCTTTTCCCCAACACTGGAAGCTAGTTTCCCTCCCTCTTGTCTTTCTTCTGGCAGGTGAAGACCTTGTCCCAACAGGCTTTTGGGGAATTACTGTTTTTATTGAACAGGCTGGTGCCATTTTTTATTGTAATCATAGATACATTTTACACATATTATTTATATATATATATATATATATATATATATATATATATATATATATATATTGTAAGAGTTGGGGTGTCTAGGCGACGTTTCGACGAGGTCTCACTCGTCATCTTCAGGCTGGTGCTTTCGGCTTCTTGTTACTGGAACAGAGCAGGATCTCAGTGTTTGAGTTCCTATAAATACTGTTGAGGGGGTGTGGTGTATAGCCTCCAACGTTCTGGGCAGAGAGGAAGTTCCCAGGTTAGTGTGCCTTTTCTTCTTTTGTTCCTTAATTACTTGAGGGATATCTTGAGTGATTTCTTGAGTGATATTCTGAGTACCACTTAGGTGGGTCATTAAGTGTGGATTAGTTGCTAAAGCTTTCGTGTCTTGACCTCTTGAGCTTGTGAAGAGTTTTTCTGAGAAGATGGCTGTACTGCACTTAGTTGTGCTCTGGCTTGGCTTCGTGTATAGGGGCGAGCTGTGGTTTTGTGCCCTGTGCCAGCCAGATCTGTGTAGGGATTGCAGGGGGGTGCAGCATCCGGAGGTGCCACTATGGTTTGGCTACTGGATGGTGTCTGTAATTTATCTGTGGAGAGGGTCTGGGTTTGGGTCTGGTGTGGTTGATTGGTGATGGCGTTCTGTGTGCCTCTGGTTCTGGTGTCGGTTTTTGTGGGGAGGGCTAATTTCCAGATGTCTGGCAGGCGGGACGTGTCGTCACGCTTGTTCATGTTGTGAGGGTGTTTCTCTATCTCGATGGCTTCCATGATTATTCTCTTGTGGTGATGTTCCATGTTAAAGAGCAATTTGGAATCTGCAAAATTAATTTCGTGTCCTGTTTCTTTCATGTGTTGGAAAAGAGATGAAGTTTTTTCTTCTTTTTTGACGGCATTCTTGTGTTCTGCGATACGTGCATTTATTCGTCTGTTTGTTTGTCCAATGTACGTGGCTGGGCAGACTTTGCAGGGTATTTCATAGACCCTGGCTGACAAAGACCACTTGACAACTGAGTTACAGAATCTCTCTAATGTGTTAATCGCCAATGGATACCAGCAAAACAGGGTTACGAAGCTAATCCAAAAAGAAACACCCCCCAAAAACCAAGACACAGAAGAAAACAATGGCATGGCCCTCCTTCCTTATATCAAGGGCACTACAGATAAAATTAGCAAAATCCTCCATAAACACAATATCAAAACAGCCTTTTGCACCAACCAAAAAATAGCCAATATCCTCAGAAACCCCAAAGATAAAATCCAGTTGGAAAACCAAGGGGTCTATGAAATACCCTGCAAAGTCTGCCCAGCCACGTACATTGGACAAACAAACAGACGAATAAATGCACGTATCGCAGAACACAAGAATGCCGTCAAAAAAGAAGAAAAAACTTCCTCTCTTTTCCAACACATGAAAGAAACAGGACACGAAATTAACTTTGCAGATTCCAAATTGCTCTTTAACATGGAACATCACCACAAGAGAATAATCATGGAAGCCATCGAGATAGAAAAACACCCTCACAACATGAACAAGCGTGACGACACGTCCCGCCTGCCAGACATCTGGAAATTAGCCCTCCCCACAAAAACCGACACCAGAACCAGAGGCACACAGAACGCCATCACCAATCAACCACACCAGACCCAAACCCAGACCCTCTCCACAGATAAATTACAGACACCATCCAGTAGCCAAACCATAGTGGCACCTCCGGATGCTGCACCCCCCTGCAATCCCTACACAGATCTGGCTGGCACAGGGCACAAAACCACAGCTCGCCCCTATACACGAAGCCAAGCCAGAGCACAACTAAGTGCAGTACAGCCATCTTCTCAGAAAAACTCTTCACAAGCTCAAGAGGTCAAGACACGAAAGCTTTAGCAACTAATCCACACTTAATGACCCACCTAAGTGGTACTCAGAATATCACTCAAGAAATCACTCAAGATATCCCTCAAGTAATTAAGGAACAAAAGAAGAAAAGGCACACTAACCTGGGAACTTCCTCTCTGCCCAGAACGTTGGAGGCTATACACCACACCCCCTCAACAGTATTTATAGGAACTCAAACACTGAGATCCTGCTCTGTTCCAGTAACAAGAAGCCGAAAGCACCAGCCTGAAGATGACGAGTGAGACCTCGACGAAACGTCGCCTAGACACCCCAACTCTTACACGGGAAGACACCCGAAGACACCAAAACCTGCATATATATATATATATATATATTCTACTAATATTTAATTAATTGCTGAAAAAATGAATTCTACAACATTGGGAGAGATCAGCATTCTGTGGCTCCACCCTAGATATCCCAGGGTCCAAATGACAGACCCACATACTCAGGTATAATCTGACAGAAAGGCTTTATACTCACCTAAATTGCTGACAGTAAAACCAAAAAAGCAATTGCCACCTTCGGTAGTTTCACAAGTTTTTACTCCTCTTCCTGTTCCTTTTTCTTTTGATTTCCTTACAATACATACCTCAGCTGCCACTGCAGAGACAAGAGAAGAAGAAATATTCAGTACCAAATACATCAGTTTCTCAGTCGTTGAGAAATTGAATCTACAGTCCCACCTGGATACAGTCTTCCAAGCCAGACATGAGCAACCTTATTGGTTTCAGGATCCACATGGGTGGGTTGGAGGCTGTATGCAAACTGACACACATCTTCCCCCTATCTCACACACAGGAGCATCTCCAGATACAAAGATGGAGAAACACACAGCCTTCATTCCATTTACTATTATGAATGCATACACTAAAGCAGGAACGTCCTGTTAGGATTCCTGCCCCGTGCTAGCAGTCATGGGATTGTGTGTTTTTTTAATCGCATGACAGTGTATGTTTTCATTCCGCAGTGTGGGAAGTGACGGAGACAGGATGTTTGTGTTACTGTGTTCTGTGACGTGGGACTATTGTCCTTTGTTTCTTTCTCTTTGCTGTTTGATGAGAAAGAGATGTGCTGATGCCTCTTTGTATCAGTCGCTGTGATGTTCGGGCTGGAGAAAGCTTTTGAAGCTCCCGAAGGACCGAGCAGGAGTGAGAGAACATACCAGTCGGGCATGTGTCTCTATCGGAGTCCTACTCTCGTGTAGGATGATCCTGACACATCCTCCACACAGTGAGGTGCACAATGGGATTTTAGCAGTCCCATTGAATACTTTCACATGCAGCACTCATGTTGTATGTGAAGAAAGCCAACCTCATGAAACAGAAGTACACTCCACAAGGCTGTCTTCCAAAATTTGGAGTCCAGATTCCCAGTATTCCAATAGTTTTAGCTTCATTTATCCTTCCTAGAGCCAATATCAGTTTGCCTTCTCTAGCCCACTGCATATCCCCTCCTCCATTTGAAAAAGCAATTCAAGATTGCAGCTTCCTACTCACCTTCAGAAAGGATGGCCAAGAAGAGACAAGTACTCAGGAAGATCTTCATAGTGCTGGAGAGACCAAAAGCTGAGGAGAACTCAGTTCAAAGAAGCAGGCAACTGATGGAGGAAGAGGCTGCCTTGGGGGATTTATAGGCTAAGAAGAGGAGCCCTAGGCAGAACTGGTCCAGTGAGGGGGTGGGAAATGATGACAGTAGAGATTGCATGCTTTCCCAAACATCTTGTAATTTTATATTGGAACGCAAAGCATGGAGTAGAAATTGCATTAAGTCATTTTTGGGAACTGTATGAAATTCTGCCAGCCACCTCTTCTTTTGCATTCTCAGGGATAAGAAACATATATTTTAAATCCTTAAATCACCTTTGGAAAGCCCATGAAAATTCACCAAATAACTTTCCAGTCTATCCCACCCCAATTTCACCACAATGGAAGCCACTCTTACGGAACCACTCTTCTTCAGAAAGTGCACTGAATGAATACCACTTTGAGACGATTGGAGTTTGACTGCTATTAGAATATTTCCTTCTAGGTTCAAGTGGATAGAACACACAACACCTTGAAGATACCGAGCAAAGAATTCAAAGATCTTCGTTACATAGTATAGCCACTCATGTTGTTTATGCACAGCAAAATAATTTCCCTACCTTCATTACTCGCATCATGACTCTACTAATACAAGGCTATATTTTTAATGAAGAATGCTGAATCACACCAGGAATTTAGTTATCTTAAACATATTAGTAGTAGTAGTAGTGGTATTATTAATAATTTATTTATACCCTGTCCATCTGGCTGGGTTTCCCCAGCCACTCTGGGCGGCTTCTAACAAAATATTAACATACAATAGTCTATTAAACTTTAAAAGCTTCCCTAAACAGGGCTGCCTTCAGATGTCTTCTAAAAGTCTGGTACAGTGATACCTCAGGTTACATATGCTTCAGGTTACATATGCTTCAGGTTACAGACTCCGCTAACCCAGTAATAGTACCTTGGGTTACGAACTTTGCTTCAGGATGAGAACAGAAATCGTGCTCCGGCAGCACGGCAGTGGCAGCAGGCCCCATTTGCTAAAGTGGTGCTTCAGGTTAAGAACAGTTTCAGGTTAAGTATGAACCTCCGGAACGAATTAAGTACTTAACCTGAGGTACCACTGTAGTTGTTTTTTTCTTTGACATCCGGTGGGAGGGCATTCCGCAGTGCAGGTGCCACTACCGAGAAGGCCCTCTGTCTGGTTCCCTGTAGCTTGGCTACAGCGAGGGAACCGCCAGGAGGCCCTCGGCACTGTACCTCAGTGTCCGGGCAGAACAATATGGGTGGAGAGGCTCCTTCAGGTATACTGGACCGAGGCCATTTAGGGCTTTAAAGGTCAGAACCAACACTTTGAATTGTGCTTGGAAATGTAATGGGAGCCTGTGTAGGTCTTTCAAGACCAGTGTTATGTGGTCTCGGAGGCCGCTCTCAGTCAGAAGTCTAGCTGCCGCATTCTGGATTAGTTTTAGTTTCCGGGTCACCTTCAAAGGTACCCCATGCAGAGCGCATTGCAGTAGTCCAAGCGAGAGATAACTAGAGCATGCACCACTCCGGCGAGACAGTCTGTGGGCAGGTAGGGTCTCAGCCTGTGTACCAGATGGAGCTGATAAACAGCTGCCCTGGACACAAAATTGACCTGTGCCTCCATGGGCAGCTGTGAGTCCAAAATGACTCCCAGGCTGCACACCCGGTCCTTCAGGGGCACAGTAACCCCATTCAGGACCAGGGAGTCCTCCACACCTGCCCGCCTCCTGTCCCCCAAAAACAGTATTTCTGTCTTGTCAGGATTCAACCTCAATCTGTTAGCTGCCATGCACCCACCAACCACCTCCAGATACTCACACAGGACCTTCACCGCCTTCAGGGCCTTCTTTTTTTCTGTTGTCACCTGTCCTGCTTCCTTCAGAGGAATGGTGGGGTTGCAATATGGCAATATGGCTGAAAACAAAATACTGATCCTTTAAGGATTGTACGTCTAACACCTAATTCTGCTTCCTGCAGATTTTTAACAGATCTGGCTTCTTGTTCAATGACAGCTAGGCACCCTCAGGAGTCTTGCAATTTGAAAAACCAGTTGAATATTCAGCCTGAGTTCCTTTGGGAGGAATGATGGGATGGAACTTTAATAAAGAAAATCAAATAACACCTAATTCTGCTTCCTGCAGATTTTTAACAGATCTGGCTTCTTATTCAATGACTGCTAGACACCCTCAGGAGTCTTGCAATTTGAAAAACCAGTTGAATATTCAGCCTGATTTCCTTTGGGAGGAATGATGGGATGGAACTTTAATAAAGAAAATCAAATAAAAAATGAAGTATCAAAGTCCTGCTCCATGTAGATTATAAAGGGGGTTGCATAGTCTGTCAAAGTCTCCTCTCTTATGGTTTATTGAGATCCCAGATAGAGAGATATGGAGCGGCATTTGGTTCCCAGGACAGGGGATCCCAACCCTAGGTACATATTATAAAAGGGCCCCATAGTTTCTCAAACTGTTGTCTCTTTTGGCTTCCCTCAGTCAGGCACATGAGCAATTGTATTCAATTAGATAAAATTATGAAAGCACAGTTTTTTGGCAGGTACATTATGGAAAGACTCTTCTTCAGCAGGTACACTGGGTGAGCCCCACTTGAAGCCAATTAGGAGTTTGGCTGCTGTAAGAAGATATGCAGGAAATTTCAGCTGACCAGAACTTGCATCAGCCTGCTAAATCAGGCCATCTGTTCAAGAAAACCATTTTCACAGTGGCCAACCAGATGCCTGGCATAGCCAGCAAGCAGGACCTGAGAACAACTCCACAGCTGGTTCCCAGAAGCAGACATTAAGAGCCAAACTGCCCCAGATGGCAGACATAGAACATAACCATCAAGTTTAGTAGCCATCAATCCACAAATTCATGGAGGATGAGGGTAATCTGCAATTTAACACATCCAAGTTGTTGGACACCATTACTTCTTCTTCTCATACCAGATTCCAAAGATTAAATACTTGCTGTGTGATGCAGTTATTGTTTCCATCTGTCCTGAATTTTCCCTCCTTCCGTTTCATTGCTTGTCCACAGGTTCTATTGTTATGAGAGAAGGTTACTAGACAGAATGGCTACATTTCCTCTGGTATGAAAGCCAAGAAGCCTCTGGGAGTTTGCTCTGCTCATGCCTTGTTTTGAAGTAATCCCAAAGGCATCTGCTTCAACTCTCTGAGAACAGGATGCTGAACTAAATGAGCTTTTGGTGTAGTCCAGAAGGGATCCTCTTATGTCCCTGACTCCTCAGAGCATCTCCAGTGGCCTATCAAATAATACTAATCTGCCCTGGTTGCCATGAAATGTGTAGCAAATTTCCAGAAGAATTGTGCACTATAGCTGCAGTTAAATACTTTATTCAGTATCTTTATTGTGGTCCATCGACCCATAACATGGATTCAGAATAAAATACAGATACATACAGACAACCCCCCAGGGAAGGAAGACCAAAGTGTTATTTGTTTAGTCAACATACCCATGACTAAACAAAGCACACTTGGGTCTTCCTTCCCTGGGGGTTGTCTGTATGAATCTGTATTTTATTCTGAATTCATGTTATGGGTCGTTGCACCATAATAAAGATTATTATTATTATGCATTATCAGCTTCTTGATAAGCAGATTGGGTGGGTAGATTTTTGGACTTCTTTTTTACATTTCCATGATGTTACTCAGGCTTTCCTCTGCTCCCTCTGCACATCAGATTCGTAGACCTCCCCAGTCCCACCCCATGCAGCTACTTCTAGCCACGAGTTTAACCTCTCAAGGACCCATGTTTGAGACCACTTCTCTCTTGTATTCTGCAGGCCTGATTTGCACCCAATTTCCCTTTTGCACCCCATGCCCCCTCCCCTTCTTTTTGTGCAACCCACTTGGAAGGGAAGCCAGCGTGTGGTTGCCTCCTGTATCTTCCTCCTGCCACAGATTACAACTAATATGCCCCTTCTCACCTTCCACCCAATTTGGAAGCCACCCCCTCCTATTCTGCAGACTCTTTCATGCCCCTGCTTTTGTCTTCACCAGGTCTCCATGCCAGCTGTTCCCTTCTTGTTTGTTTGTTTGTTTGTTTGTTTGTTTGTTTGTTTGTTTGTTTTGCAACCCTCCTGGCACAGTCTTCTTGTACTTTACCTCCTTTCCCACTCCTTCTCTTTGCTCATCTCAACTTTCCCTTGCACACAGGTCCCCCACTTCCACTCCTTCACCTCTCTCCCACTCTGCAGTCTCCTTTGCGGAAATGTACACACACACACACACACACACACTATTATCACCTTGAAATATACTCAGAGTCAAGAGTGGATTTCATGCTCTTTATTCAGCTCATAGTGGTGAGGAGGAATGAATGTTTTCCCAAAGTATCTGCTTTATATACATTATTTACACAATGGGCTTACACATGATTGGTTAATTCCAGAATTCTCCTGTAGACCAATCAGGTTGTGGATTCACTTCCATCTGGAGCTGGATTGGGTGGTTCCTGCAGACCAATCAGACTCAAGGCCCTCACACTGGGTCCTGTTCGCCCTGAAACCCCATATAGACGAAGAATTGGACTGGCTCGTGGAGCAAGGAATGCTGCAGCCGGTGCCTAATGCCCCCTGGGAAACCCCGATCATCACACCCGTCAAGCCGAATGGTTCGGTCCGCATCTGCACAGACTACAAATGTACCATAAACAAGGCCCTCACGGCCCACGCATACCCAGTGCCAGTGGTCAGCCATGTCCTTGCCACCCTGGCTGGCAGACGATTGTGACGCACAGAGGAGCATTCAGGGTAAAGCAGCTGCCAATTCGGTGTCAGCGTGGCACCAGGCATATTCCAGAATTCTCCTGTAGGCCAATCAGGTTGTGGATTCACTTCCATCTGGAGCTGGATTGGGTGGTTCCTGCAGACCAATCAGACTGCTGCATTGTTCTAGGACCAATCAGACTGCTTCATTCTGAATCCTATTATTCTAGGACCAATCAGACTGCTGCATTTTGGATCCTATTGTTCTAGGACCAATCAGACTGCTGCTTTTTGGATCCTATTCAACTCAGTACATAACACACCTTCACTCCTAACACGCCTTAGCTGGGATTCCTGAATTGCAGAGGGTTGAACTAAATGGCCGTTGGGTCCCTACCAACTCTATGATTCTATGAATCAAGATGGTTGGGTGAAGCATTCAAAACTGCATTGATTTTAATCAAATAAGGATGTGCAAAATAAAGAAAGAAAAATATGTAGTGTGAGAAGAGCATGACTATAGTATGGTCTTAAAGCAGTTTGGCAGCAACTAAACAGTCACGAAATCAATCAGCAAATCCTAGGATGTTTCTGCCAGTGAGAATATTGAATCTCTTCTGTTAGTGAGAACGGGAGGTGGAAGGTGATCTCATGTTTTGGTGCTGTAGGGAGGGGAAGTGGAGGCACCCAGTCTGATTCCCCTAGAAAATGCATTTTGAAGTCTTCACTTTCTTTGAGCACAAAAACTAGAGAACAGGAAAATATAAGAGATACCTAGTTTGATGCATGTATTAGGTCATGAAGTGTGATTCATAGTGCACCTAAGATGCAGAACAAGCAAAAAACCTTGAACATCTCTACGGATGCAGCTGGGCGAGAGGGCCAGCAAGCAGACGTAAGAATGAACAGACAGCAGGTGATGAGGAGCTGTTGCAGGACAGAATGGCAAATGATTAGTTATGGTCACATTTTATTCCCCCCAAATAGTGAAAGCTCTGAAACTAAGTTGGACAGACTACAAAGTTCTTCATTGAAATTTTTGTGAAACGTAGTTCCAAACTGAGTCATGTGGTCTGTGGACATCCCTACTAAAAATATCTACTGGTCACGATGCCTATATGTTCTAGGGTTGCCGTATGTCTGTGATTTCCCTGACATATTGCAGAAAAATAGCTCAAAAATAAACAAAACTATAACAAACCTCAACAACTTTGGCAACTTCTCTGTCCAGATTTTCTCTGTTTGTTTTATGTGCTTCTGACAGATATCTGGTTAAGCACTGTGATAACACTATGCTGGACTAAATGGGCTTTTGGTCAGAATCAGTAGGAATCCTATTATGTCCCTGATTCCTGACTCCTGTAGTGGTTCCCAGAGTTCTGTCAAACAGTAATCATCTGCACTGGTTGCCTATCGTTTTATGCAAAGTTTCCAGACAAACAGTCACAAACCTAAATTGGGCTGCATTTCAGCCCCGCCTCTGGAGAAATATGGTGGGAAGATTTTTTATGGTATTCCTTTGAAATACAGAATGCTGTATACAATAACATAGAAGCTAAACAAGGTATACTTCTTGGGGGCCCCCAAAAAAATTAAAACCTACACACAGCAACAGTGTTTTGTGTTGCATAGGCTCCTATTTGTTATGTGCAAATGGCTTTAGATACCTATTAGGTCCATAAATTACCATTTGCGTGTTCAGAACTAGAAACCTCCCCCCCCAAAAAATTCACACTTGTTATATGGTCTCGGCGGCAGCCCCCAGTCACCAGTATAGCTGCCGCATTCTGGATTAATTGTAGTTTCCGAGTCACCTTCAAAGGTAGCCCCACGTAGAGTGCATTGCAGTAGTCCAAGCGGGAGATAACCAGAGCATGCACCACTCTGGCGAGACAGTCCGCAGGCAGATAGGGTCTCAGCCTACGTACCAGATGGAGCTGGTAAACAGCTGCCCTGGACACAGATTTGACCTGTGCCTCCATGGACAGCTGTGAGTCCAAAATGACTCCCAGGCTGCGCACCTGCTCTTTCAGGGGCACAGTTACCCCATTCAGGACCAGGGAATCCTCCACACCTGTCCGCCTCCTGTCCCCCAAAAACAGTACTTCTGTCTTGTCAGGATTCAACCTCAATCTGTTAGCTGCCATCCATCCACCAACAGCATCCAGACACTCACACAGGACCTTCACCGCCTTCACTGGTTCTGATATAAAAGAGAGGTAGAGCTGGGTATCATCCGCATACTGATGAACACCCAGCCCAAACCTCCTGATGATCTCTCCCAGCGGCTGCATGTAAATGTTGAAAAGCATGGGGGAGAGGACAGAACCCTGAGGCACCCCACAAGTGAGAGCCCAGGGGTCTGAACACTCATCCCCCCCACCACTTTCTGAACACGGCCCAGGAGGAAGGAGCAGAACCACTGTTTAACAGTGCCCCAAGCTCCCAGCACCTCAAGACGGTCCAGAAGGATGCTATGGTCGATGGTATCAAACGCCGCTGAGAGATCCAGCAGAACTAGGAAACAGCTCTCACCTTTGTCCCTAGCCCGCCGGAGGTCATCAACCAGTGCAACCAAGGCAGTTTCAGTCCCATGATGAGGCCTGAATCCCGACTGGAAGGGATCCAAATGGTCCGCTTCTTCCAGGCGTGCCTGGAGTTGTTCGGCAACCGCTCGCTCAATCACCTTGCCCAGGAATGGAAGATTTGAGACTGGGCGATAGTTGGCCATCGTGGCCGCATCTAAAGATGGTTTTTTAAGAAGCGGTTTAATAACCGCCTCTTTCAGTGGGTCTGGGAAGGCTCCCTCACGGAGGGAAGCATTCACCACCCCACGAAGCCCATCGCCCAGTCCTTCCCGGCTAGCTTTTATAAGCCAGGATGGGCAAGGATCCAGGAGACAGGTGGTTGGTTTCACTTGTCCAAGCAGCCTGTCCACATCCTCGGAGGTAACAGATTGGAATTGATCCCACTCAACTTGACTAGACAGAACTCTAGCACTCTCCCACCCCGGTCCTGCTCCCACGGTGGAGTCTACTTCTTCCCGAATCTGAGCAATTTTATCTGCAAAAAACTTTGCAAAATCATTGCAGGAGAGCATGTGGCCCCTACTGGGCCCCAATGTTGCAGGTGGTTCCGCTAAATTGTGAACCACCTGAAAAAGTCTCCTGCTGCTCTTTTCTGCAGATGCAATAGAGGCGGTGAAGAAATTCTTCTTCGCCGTCGCTATCGCCACTTGGTAGGCTCGACGTTGAGCTCTAACCTGCGTCCGGTCAGATTCGGAATGAGTTATCCGCCACCGGCGCTCTAGCCGTCTCAATGATTGTTTCATTGCCCTCAGATCCGTGGAAAACCACGGGGCTCTCCGGGCTCCATGCAATCGGAGAGGGTGCTTCGGAGCCAAACAGTCAATAGCCCTGGTTAACTCCACATTCCAGCGGGCCACCAGGGAATCAGCTGAAAGGCCATCAACATGGGATAAAGCATCCCCTACCACTCTCTGGAAACCATTTGGATCCATTAAGTGGTGGGGGCGGACCATCCAAATGGGTCCCACCTCCCTGCAGAGGGGATGGATCGCAGAGAAGTCCAGTTGCACCAGGAAGGGATCTGACCATGGCACTTCTTTCGTTTTGCTTTTACTTAGTGTCAGATCACCAACATCCATAGAGGTAAACACCAGGTCCAAGGCATGTCCACGGCTATGGGTTGGGCCAGACTTATTCAGGGACAGCCCCATGGAGGCCATGCTTTCCACGAAGTCCCGAGCGGCCCCTTGTAAGGTCGTGTCGGCATGGATGTTAAAATCCCCTAGGACGACCAAGCTAGGTGTCTCCAGGAGAACATCCGCCACGACCTGAAGCAGCTCGGGCAGGGAATCCTTGGTGCGGCGGGGAGGATGGTACACCAAAAGGAATTCTGTACTGCCCCTATTGCCCAACTTCCAGAACATGCACTCAGAAAACTGGGTCTTTCCAATAGGACGCCTGGTGCAAATTAATGACTTCCTAAAAATTACTGCAACCCCCCCTCCCCGCCCACATGACCTGGGTTGCTGTGCGTAAGAGAAACCTGGTGGACAAGCAGCAGCAAGGACAGGCCCATCTGCTTCATCCAACCAAGTCTCTGTTACACATGCCAGGTCAAGTCCTCCATCCACGATCACGTCTTGGATGGCAGTGGTCTTATGAATCATTGACCTGGCATTGCACAGCAGCACCTTCAGGTCATGTGGGTATCCCTTGCTGATTCTAGTATCCATCCAGTCAGGACCAGACCCGAAGGCAGGAATAGTCCTCAGACAACGACTAAACCTGCCTCCTCTGTAATGACATGGTCTAGTTTTAGCGTAACTCCTCCTCCTACCCGTGATCACTGAGATCAGTTGTCCCAGTGCATCCCCCCCTGTGGAACATGCCCCAGCCATTTTGTGGGCTGGGGCCCACTCCCCGGCAGCCCTGACCCCTCCCCCTAAGAACAAAATAACACCTTAAACAAACAAACAAAACCAATAAAACAATACAAACAAAAAAATGCAAAAATTACAAAAACATCAAAATAAAAAAAATAATAATTCCCCAAGCCCAATCAAACATCCATCCCACCCCCACCCCCCACATACAAAAAATCCAATTATTTTTTTTAAAAAAAACATTTTAAAAACACTCTATGCCCCTCCGGCAGTAACAACTGTCCTAGTGAGGCCTGTCAGGCCCCGCCCTGAGCCAGGTGGTAAGTGGCAGGAAGGAGCAGGGCCCTCAGGCACTCACTCAGGGGAGTCTTCCTGGGCAGCAGGCAGCAAGCAGCATGCAGTCCTTATGAGGCTTCAGGCCCCGTCCCAGGCCAGATGGCAAGTGGCAAGAGCAGGCCCCTCAAGCACTCACTCAGGAGAGTCTTCCTGGGCAGCAGGCAGCACGCAGTCCTTATGAGGCTTCAGGCCCCGCCCTGAGCCAGGTGGTAAGTGGCAAGAGCAGGGCCCTCAAGCACTCACTCAGGGGAGTCCTCCTGGGCAGCAGGCAGCAGGCAGCAAGAAGCACGCAGTCCTCACTCACTCACTCACTCACTCACAAAAACATCTTGTATCATCTCTAGTTATTTGATTGTCCAACATTTAATGACTCAACTGAATGCATGAAAGGTGGAAAAAAGCACTCTCCCCCTTCTCTATGTGATTCCCAGGATATGGGAGTCCCAAGGTTATATTCTCATTTTTAGAAGACACACATTGAAGGGCCTAAGCTTAAAAAGTCAGTTCTATATCAAAATTATATATTGTTTAAATATATAATACTAACATTAAACAAAGAAAAATCCTCCTAGACATCTGTGATGCTGCCACTCTCCCTCTCTCTCATTGTCCAAACACCAAAGTTCACTTCTTTCACACTGCCTTTGGCTTTCAGAACCATCACTAGTGAAACAAAAGCAAAGGACATATAGCTGTGTTAGGGTATATTCCAGCCCCTAAACTCCACAAGCTTTTCTGGTTAATGATCTCTCCTACCCCTGCACTTAACTATTACCAACTTATTTTAAAGAGCAAGTGACCATATTCTTTATGCCAAGTGGATTTAATGGGGCCGAGAACATCTAGCACTCGAGTCACTGTGCATTTTATTACTGTACCACAAAGGAAGCTGTGGGAAGACACCCCTCTCCCCTTTCACAAAATTTCATGAGGCTGACTCTCAGGGAAATCTAGCAAAATTGCCTGGGCTTCTGGAAATCTAATCCCATTTCAACACTGAGCTTTGAATTCTAGTGTGACCTGATGGCACTCGTTTTCCCACATCCAGGGGGGTGAAATTCAGGTTGGCACAGCTTAGGAGAGACGTGTCCTTGGGGTTCTTGGGAGGGGGAAGAGATTTAATTTGTTTTCCACACTGTGCTTTAAATTATGGTATAGTGCTATTAGAATTCTAGCAATTTGTGACACTGCGCTGAATCTGTTGTTCCTGGTGTTGGCAAAGTGCTCCTATACTTTCCTCCAATTAAGGCTGTTCATGCATCAATTCCCTCTCTTACTCCTTCCTGGCACTTCAGCTTTCTAGAACAGTGTTTCCCAACCTTTTTTGGGCAAAGGCACACTTGTTTCATGAAAAAAATCTCGAGGCACACCACCATTAGAAAATGTTTAAAAAATTAACTCTGTGCCTATATTGACTATATATAAAGTAATTCTCTTTAATAGGAATCAAATGAACACAAAGAAAGTATTTTACATTGTCTGGTTTTGTTTTTAACAGAAATGATTGTGCGTGTTTTTGGTACTCAGATACCTGTTGGAGCACCCCTCCTGCTATGTGCCAGGCTGGCAGCTAAGATTTATGGAGGGGTCCCTCCTCCTGGTCCCACTCCTGTGCAGTGTGTGTGTGAGAGAGAGAGAGAGAGAGAGAGAAGAGAGAGAGAGATTTTTATTTCTCTGCATTTTATTTTATATATTTTGTTATTAAGAAGATAATAAAAACTGAGGTATAAAAATGTCAGAATAAATAAGTAAATACAAATCTTGAAGCTTGTCATTCTAAAACTTAAAATGGTCACTTTTTCCAATGGAACAATTCTTTCCACTCTTACTATTTACTAGGTACCTTTGCCATTGCACTGAGGATCATAAGAGACTGAGTCAGAACGAGGAGTGATGTGACAAGAATGAAGCAAAGGATATTTACCATATTGGCACCAGCACCGCACAATACCTGCCAGGCTCAACGCCGGTCTCGCGCTGCCGCTTCCCGCGCTCTCAAGGCCCCGGGAGGAGGAAGGCGTGAAGGGAATCCCGAAGGTGCAAAAACCTCGCGCATGCGCAGGCCTTCCGCCTGCGACAGCCCAGTAGGCTGGCCGAAGCGAGCGGCGATGGGATGTGGGAGGGAGCTCGCTCACCGCCCCGCATGTGCCTATGTGGGGCACGTTACAGCCCCGTGACGTCAGCGCCACGCAGGCAGCCATGCAGGCAGACGGCGAGCGCCCCGCGCTGGGCGGCCTCTCCTCGCCGCCGCCGCCCCGCCTCTCGCCGCCCGACTCGCCCGCCTCCCTCCCACGGCACACCAGGCAACGTCTCGCGGCACACTAGTGTGCCGCGGAACACCGGTTGGGAAACACTGTTCTAGAATGATGAAAACCAGGCATAGGCAAACTCAGCTCTCCAGAAGTTTTGGGAGTACAATTCCCATTATCCCTGACCACTGGTCCTGTTAGCTATGGATGGTGTGAGTTGTGGTCCCAAAACATCTGGAGGGCCGAGTTTGCCTATGCCTGATGAAGAAAACTCCTGATCACCTGAATAATAAATAAATAAATAAATAAGGGGGGAAACATGCACCCAACCCCTGGGACCATTTCATTGTGACTATCTGACCTCCCAAAATTTCAACACCTCTTGCAATGGTTTGACCCCTTTCCATTTCAACAGTACAAATTCTACAAACACCTTCCATATCTCCTCAAAATTATTTCTCCTGCATATTCCCCTTACCTTACCTTTACAAAATAGAAAAACCCCTGCAATTATTTTTCCTGTCACACTGTATCACTATATTTCGTCCTTACTCTCTTGCTCTTCTTTCTCACACTGTGCTTCCCCCCTTATCTGTTGTTTTGATTTCTTATTTCCTGTTTTCTCCCATTGACTGTAGTGTATTCACAAAGTTTCCCAGGCTATGGGAAAAGAGAAATTGAAATAAGAAAGCTTTTAATCCCAACTTTTCCATTTTTTCTTTTTTTAACTCAAACAAAGGTTTTCAATGTCTCCTTTTCCATTCCCCAAAACCATCTCTCTCTCAACAGTGTCTCTTTCTTCAGCCTCTTCAAAGGGCCCTTCTATTATCCACTTATATATGTTCATTAAAAAAAGCAAATATAAAAAAAACAAAATTGATATGGAAAGGGGGGGTGCCTTCCTTCACCCTTCCTTTTGAGGGTCCGAGGCGATGACCTCAAGGGCACCCAGCCCTACATTCACCCCTCAGCCCCACACCGTTGCACAAGCACCACACCCTACCCAAGCCCCAAGTTTAAAGTGCCTTTCCCTTTTCCACACAGGCGAAATAAGCCCAAACTCTCAAGCCTCTTTCTCTCTCTCGCTCCATCTTTATCGTGGGTTGACCATATCAAACTGTATTCCCCATTCGTTTCAATGGCCGCGTTCTACCCAATCAGAAGCATGCATTCGCTTTGCAGAGCTAGCTTAGCGAGCTCCTGCACGCCTCATTTAACCTCTTGACAAGCTGTTGACCACTGCCCGCTGGGAGAACAATGGAATCGAAACTCGTGAACCCATAAAAGTGTCAAATCTTGCAAAAATGTATCTATTTTGTTTCCGACTTCAGTTATTAATATAAGAATGGACTAAAACTTCTAAAAATCATATAAAATCAACCGCAGCTCCAATTTCCTTGGTTTTGGTGTCGATCGACTCAATTTCTTCAGGACTCCATGACACCTCCTCTGCCTCCATAATACCTCAAGTGAGGAGTCACATACTCAGGAAGACCCTAATCTGGTCAAATCACTCTCCCCAACCTTTCCTCCGGGCAATGCCAGGTGGCAGACTTTACATACTTGGACTACTGTCTTCTCATCACCGGTACTCAGGAAGCGCTTATCCGCGCATATCTCCAGCTCTGCATATTCCCCCTCCCTCCTCCATATGTTAATCTGTGTAACCCAACCTCTCCTTAAAATATTCATGATGTAACCTGTGTAACCCAACCTCTCTCTAATGTATTCATGATGTAATTATGATGTATTTTGCACTGTATTCTGGGACATGGAGGGAAGTTACAAAAACTCATGTCGCCCCTTTCTCAGGGTTCAATCTCATCTTGAACCTGTTGCGCAATAAACTTGGGTCTTCTACAGTTTGCTCCTGTCTCCAGCTGAGGTCATTTTCTTCTGCAGGGACCCGCGGACCTAGTCCGACGAGCTGAGTGGCTGAGTAGCCCCGCACCCAGATTTTTCTGTAACAAAAATAAAGGTTTAGGGTCTTTCAAACCAAGTCTCCTTTCCCCCTTCCTTCATCTTCTTCCAAAAGCTCACCCATTAATTGGTATATAAAGAATAGAAAATTATATCGCCTGCAGTCTATATCTAGTCTCTGTCAGATCCAAATAAATAGATAGATAAATAAATAAATAAGAACAAAGGAAATTAAAGGAATAAAGGAAATAAAAAACAATCCTTAATTTAAATACCAGCAGATTTTGCTTATTTGGGATATAAAGGGAGAATGCAAACTGCAGAAAAATTCCTGTGGCTGAGCTATGGCCATCAAAGAACAATAGATGGCAATTGAGGGACATGAACAATGCAATTCCTTCCCTCTGCCCTGAGACTAGGGATTTGGAAGGTTGCCAGCGTAACTACCCCTGGAACAAGGGTGACTGGAGGAAGAAGGAAGAAGAAGAGTTGAGATCCTCCATGAGCAGGCTGCTAGAAGGCCGCCCACACTGCTGTGGGGTACAATCCCCTCTTAAAAAGCCCATGCTTCACCTGAAGGTCTAAATAGGTGAATATACCATATTTCTTAAAGCCACAACATTCTCTGATATGTCTCAGTTATCCAAAGGAGCACAAACCTTGTGAGAGTGCCTGGAACGCCCTGGGCTCTTTCCACCCAACTTTTGTAACTGTTGGGTGTAGAGAAGGGTTAACCTTCTGTGCCTCAAGCCTGAGAGGAGGCGTGTACAAGGGGAGTACGCCAGGATGTGACGAAAGCAGCTTGGAATGCTGTGAGCTGAGTGAAAAGCGAAAGCAGTTTGTTGCGTCGCTGCACTGAGAGCAGGACGCAGAGAAAATGCAGCTTGAATCTGATGGCTGTTATGGATTGTAAATACACTACTTTCATGCAAATAAAGGGATATTAGGACAGAAGAAACGTGTGGGACTTGTTTACTGCCCTTTTTTGACACACTGACGCTGTGTAATTCTGCTAATTGCTTTACGACCGCTCGAAAGCCACACTGCGTAAACAGAAGCTACAGAGGCTCGCAGGGGAAGTGTGGCTGGGCGCCGAACAATAAAGCAATAAATCTACTGAACAGTAACAATACCCATTTCTTCCCTCTGCAAAGACTGCCCTTCACCACCATCCCCAACACCACCAAAGACCCTTTATTTGGTGAATTCTACATGTGCCCCCTCCATGAGAGGTCCAGAAGGCTTCAACATGAGAAAAGGGGCTTATTCTTTATTTGACAAATACAGACACAGAACACAGTTTTATTTGCCATACCATTTTATTATGATCATGATCAAGAGAAGTTTAACCATACATTATAATATCATGAGGAAGAGTCCCCAAGCCCCACTTTTCTACTTTAGCTTATCCATCCCTGCATCCCATTCATCCTACACTAAATGCCAAATAGGGGACTCTGCAGTCCTGTGAACCCCACTTTCTCTGCACTCCCAATATCAGGTAAGCAACTTCCTCCTTCATTGTGGCTGCATATCATGGATGTCAAAGGGGAAGACTTTGCTATCTTCTAATTACTCATCAAGGTTGGACTTCTTTGGTAGTATTGCAGTTTGACAGCATTGTGATTGGTTGATATTACGAAAAAAGTCATCATCCGTTGATGTCCTTGCCAGCGTGCAAAAATCCCATGTGGCACAGCCTTTGAAAACCTTATCAGAACGATTAAGGCCATCTAATAAAGAGAAAAAAGCATAGTCATACAATTCATTGAGTAGTACCAGGGTCACAGGGTGCAGGAGACAGAGAATGGGAACATTTTAATCATTATAAACTGTATTGTGCATATAGAAACATGTTAAAATCGCATCCTAATATCATACTGATGTTTAAAACCCAACCAACATTGTTATGGAATTCAAAATCCATGGCTGCTTTAAGTTTT